>NW_007249533.1:669185-670632 GCF_000164805.1 Carlito syrichta
TTTATTGTAGAGATGAGGTCTCGCTGCCCAGGCGGGTCTTGAACCCGCGGGCTCAGGCAATCCACTCACCTCAGCCTCCCAAGGCGTGGGATTACAGGCTGAGCCACTGAGCCCAGTTAGCAGCTACCTTTCAACTAAAGTTGTTCCTTTAGCACCATCAGATATCTCACAATTTGGATTATCCTGATTTCAACCCTTGTGTGTGTTTTCTGATACTAAAATTCCAACAATGTCCAGAGCACATAAAATTGCAGCACCAAGGCCGGGCCTGGTGGTTCACACCTATAATCCCAGTACTTTGTGAGACTGAGTTTAGAGGATTGCCTGAACCCAGGGGTTCGAGACCAGCCTGGGCAACTTGGTGAGACCTCAGCTCTACAACAAATGAAGAAAAATTAGCAGGGCATGCCTATAGTTCCAGCAACTTGGAAGGCTGAGGCAGAAGGATCGCCTGAGCCTAGCAGGTCAAGGTTGCGGTGGCTGTGAGCATGTCATTGCATTCCAGACTGGATGACAGAGTGAGAATACAACTCAAAAAAAAAAAAAAAATTGCAGCATCAAAATTTCCTGCTCCAGCAACTCTTAATGGGAACAGATATTTCCTCATAAGTCACATATTCCATGACAAAGTACTTGATGGAACTTAACACACATTATATTCTAGATTCACATTGTTGATATGAACCATAGACTATAGCAGAGATTTATCTGAGAGAAGTTGATGGATAGAGTAAACAAAAGAGAGTTAATGACAAAGATTTCTTGGTTCCAGCTTTGCCAGGTGATAATCAATCCATGCCAGTTTTCCAGAGTAAAGGACATGAGAACTTACAACTCAGTAGGGGTGAATCTCCTATAAGAAGGTTAATTGTGACACAACAGCTCTTGTACCCCAGAGGAAATTCACCACCATTCAAATAATCTCTTCTCCAAGGGTAGCACCTAAAACTCCCATCTTTCTGGAAAATTTAGTAACCTGCTATAGTGGCATTGCCTAACCTCAGGTCTTTCCTGAGATCTGCTTCTTTCCTTTGGTGTCCATTTTGTTTGTTTAAAATATCTAAGTTTTTTTCCTACTCTGTCATGACTTCCTACATCCTTAGACTTCATTGCTGAGTTAGTGTATATATTAGTCAATTCAGGTTGCCATAACATGATACCACAGATTGGATGATTTAAACAACGTAATTTATTTTCTCATAGTTTTGGAGGCTAGAAGTCTCAAATCAAGGTGCTGGCAGATTTGGTTCTGGAGAAGCCCCTCTTCCTGGCTTGCAGACAGCCATCTTCTTGCTGTGTCCTCACTGTTAAACCCAAAATTCAAAATCCGAGAGACCACCAAAGAGCCAGTTCCTATGCAAACACACGAGGGTCTTTATTCAAGCTCGAGTCTGGGCTCACGTATGAAGCCGACGCAGCAGCTTCAGGGACGAGAGACCCGACCCAG
>NW_007249533.1:671110-673986 GCF_000164805.1 Carlito syrichta
TATTGTAGAGATGAGGTCTCACCAAGTTGCCCAGGCTGGTCTTGAACCCTCAGGCTCAGATAATCCACTCGCCTTGGCCTCCCAGAGTGCTGGGATTACAGGCTGAGCCACTGAGCCACTGAGCCCGGCTGCATTTTACATTAGATAGTGAAATTTAGAGTAAAGAAAGTTTACAAGGCCTAAGACATCATGCATTGCAAAAGTTATGCAAATCACAAGTCTTATGATTACATTGATACTATATAGGTCAAAGAAAGGGAGTAAATAGGGATTTACATCGTTGGGCGGAGTCTGCTGTGAAGTTAAGGATCTCTTAAAGGGACTTACTGGGAGTGCATAGAAGACAAGGGGAGTCTCAGCAATGTGCGGGAGTGCTTGAATCACCACCATGCCCTTCTCTAGGGGCTGTGGCAATATGGAGGGACATTAGTGGGTCTCTGTATCAAATTATTTCCACTTAATTAACGCAATCTTATACTATCATTTTCATTTTGCAAAGGTGGAAATAAAGCTCAGAGAAGTTAAACACATCATGCAAGGATAAACAATTGTGAAAGGGTTTGTTGTGTATGTGTTTTCTGCTTTTGAAGTTTTACTCTCTTACCTGACGTCAATGTTTATGCTCTTTTCACATGTCTCTGCCAAGTTTTGAGGAAAGAAAGTAGACAGAAGAGCAGATGGAGAAGAAAAGAAGACAAAGAAGGAAAGAAGAAAACAGGTTAAAAAAAGAAATGAAGGAGTAAAATGAGAGGGTAACTGTGGTGTTATGATATGTATTTATATATTGGTTTTCATCCACAACTGATAACTCCCACAACACTTGTTACAGCCTCTTGTTTTAATGCTGGGTGCTTTAGTCCTCAGGTTAGGCCTCAAGAACTAGACTCTCTCTGACCTTCGGCTGTCCTCCTTTCACCTGCCCCAAGGTAAGACACAGATCTTCCCCAGCTTTTCTGACTGAGTCTTAAGACCCTACCCAGGAGGATCCCGATCCCACCATATATCCTGGGGAAAGGAATGCTGACATCATGAAGCTTTCAGAAAAAACACAAGGAGAGTTGAATATGTGGAGGCTGAAGGAAAGGTGAAGAACTCATCCACATGCTGGGAGGGTAGCATACCCCAACTCCACAGGAACAGAAGGTCATGTGTTCTGGACCCTTCCAGACCTCGCCCAATGTATCTCTTCATCTGCTTGTTTATTTGTATCCTTTAAAAATATCCTAAGCGGCCGGGCTCGGTGGCTCAGCCTGTAATCCCGCGTCTTTGGGAGGCTGAAGTGAGTGGATTGCCTGAGCCCGCGGGTTTGAGACCCTCCTGGTCAGGGAGACCTCATCTCTACAATAAATCAAAAAACAATCAGCTGGGCGTGGTAATGCATGCCTGTAATTCCGGCTACTTGGAAGGCTGAGGCGGAGGGATTGCTGGAGTCCAACAGGTAGAGGCTGTGGTGGCCGGGAGCGGCCACTGCACTCCAGTCTGGGTGACAGAGTGAGACTCCAACTCAAGAAAAAAAAATATCCTAAGCAAATCAGTAAGTAGAAATGTTTCCTTGAGTTCTGTGAGTCACCTTGGCAAATTAATTGACCCCCAAAAGGGGGTCATGGGAACCCTAACTTGAAGCTGGTTGGTCAGAATTTCCAGAGGTATGGATTTGCAACTGGGATTGGGGTGAGGAGGGAGGGAAGTCTTAAAGACTAAGTCCTCAGCCTGTGAGATCTGACACTATCTTTAGGTAGATAGTGTTGGAATTGAATTGGCGGACACCCAGCTGGTATCCACTGCTTGGTGATAGGGAAAAACCCCCACATTTGGTTATGGAAGTCTTCTTCTGCATTGATAGTTGTGGTGTAATAGCAGAGTAAAATACATGGCTTGAGGGAGTTTTCCCAAAGTAATGACAAAAAGAGAGGTGTAGGGAAAGGCTGAAGAAAGAACATCCATCTGTGGGGTGGCCTTGGCATTCATGTTTCTTGGCTGTGAATTCTTGACTGCTGTATTCTGGGTCATTTGTCAAATTTTAATTATTCAATTAGCATCAGGAGCAAGACAACTAAATTGGCATAATTTTCTACCCTCTCTCTAGTCCTTTAGACTCTGTGGACTTAGTTGTGTCCTGCAAAATGGTCAGAAATATAATAATGGAAGCAAGCGGATACTCACAAGCTTTTTAATTAGCCATGGAATTGGATTTCAAAATGAAGAAATTAAATACACTGGTGTGTAGCATGAGGGATTGGGGGCGGGACAGAGCCAACCCAAGGAATTTAACATCTAGTGAAAATCAATGACCCTCTAAATGGATTTTCTGGGTGAGAGGATAAGGCCAGGGCACTGCTTTTGGAAGCGTTTAATTTAAACAAATCTGAAGAGTCTATGTTCCCTGTACTGTGCTGAGAGTTTGCTATATAAATTCTTTCATATTTTCAAAGAGTTTTTTTAAAATCTCAAAGCGGTAAACTTATGCTGAAGACAGCAGATATAGTGGAATCAAGGTGTTGTCTACCTTTTCTTAATATCCCTGCATGGCCTCTGAGTTATTCCTCTAGGAACCCTGATCATCTTGAGGATTCTCTTAGCATGTAGAGAAGCTCCCAACCTTAGGTAACTCACAGAGCTAAAGATGATGATGTGCAACTCTCTTTTAGCTCATACATGATTTAAAAGTAAGTGCTAGCTGGGCTCGGTGGCTCAGCCTGTAATCCTGCGCCTTTGGGAGACTGAGGTGAGTGGATTGCCTGAGCCTGCGGGTTCGAGACCCGCCTGGGCAGCGAGACCTCATCTCTACAATAAATCAAAAAATCAGCCGGGCGTGGTAGTGCATGCCTGTAATTCTGGCTACCTGAAAGGCTGAGGCGGAATGATCGCCGGAGCCC
>NW_007249533.1:674041-722963 GCF_000164805.1 Carlito syrichta
TCCAACTCAAAAAAAAAAAAAAAAAAAAAGTAAGTGCTTTACTAGAACATGACACCACAGATGGGAAATCTTGAACACTATAACAATTGCTTGTATGTTTAATCAGTCATTGGTCAGCCTTGGGGTTTCTGTGCAGAAATCCTTCCTTATAACTCTTGAGAATTGTTGTTTTCAAATTCCAGATTTCAGAAAAAAATTAGATGAGAAATCAGAAACATGGAAAAAGTATTCTATTTCTCCTGAAAGAACTAACACTTAGTAATCAACATAGAGTTGTTACTGGGCCAAAGGAAGTCACTGAAGTCAAGTCAAAAGAAAGAATAGAAAAAGCTGATATGTGCAGTCAAAGGTTAGGTTGGACATTTCAAGGTACTAGGACAGCAGCACGCAGGAGAGAAGTGGTTGTGATATAATCAATCTTGCTTGTCCTGTTGCCATGGTATTACAAATGGGTGTTTGTGACCCAGACTGCTCCTTCCAGTGAGTCATTCTTATAAACAAAAGAGAAATTAATATTAATACCTTGACAGACACTGTATATTATATACAAATCCTATAAGCAGTGCTCTAAAAAAAATAACACATTTTTTCAAGCAAAATAAGTCCCTAAATTGGCAAATTTTTTACACGTGATTTCAAATAGTGCTGTTAACTTTGCTAAAAGACCCAAATTTTATATTAGTAGGATATTACCCAATAATGTTTTGTGGGTTTGATTATTTTTTAATTTTAAAGGCGTGAGGTACAACTCAGGATTAAGTACACAAGTGGTCATCACACAGGTAAAGTTTGGCACTCTTATTGGTGTTATGTGTTATAGAATTATGATAAATGTTCAGGGTTTATTTTTGAGTGAGTAAAACCAATTGTGCTAGTGTTTTTCAGTGCCTAAATATTCACTATTGAAAGATAGTATTTACTATCCTACCACTCATAGAATTTGTATATATTTCTGTATATACACAAATATATATCTCATTCTATCACTGAGGCTGGAGTGCAGTGGCATGATCATACTGCTTCCTCAAATTCCCAGACTCAAGTGATTCTCCCACCTCAGTCTCCCAAGTAGCTGAATTATTTGATACTTATTTTGTTATGTTATTGAAAGATATAATCTCATCACAGTATATTGGTTCGCAGTAACAGTAAATTATGCATTAATTACTATGTCTTTATTTTTACAGAAAATCTCTGAACTTGGGTGCAGTGGCTCAAGCCTGTAATCCCAGTACTTTGGGAGGCTGAGGGGAGCGGATTGCCTGAGCCCATAGGTTCGAGATCAGCCTGGGCAACTTGGCAAGACCTCATCTTTACAATAAAAAAATTAAAAAGACCAGGCTTGGTGGCACAGCCTGTAATCTCAGCACTTTGGGAGGCCAAGGTGAGTGGATTGCCGGAGCCAGTGGGTTTGAGACCAACCTGGGCACTTGACGAGAGCTTGTCTCTACAATAATTTTTTAAAAAATTTAGCTAGGCGCTGTAGCACATGCCTATAGTTCTGGCTACTAGGAAGACTGAGGGAGATGGATCGCCAGAGCCCAGTGGGTCAACACTGGGGTGGCCATGAGTGTGCCACTGTACTCCAGCCTGGGTGATGGAGTGAGACTCCAACTCAAAAAAAAAAAAATCAAAAAATTAATGAGGAATGATAGTACAGCTTATAGTCCTGGCTACTTGCAAGGTTGAGGTGGATCGCCTGAGCCCAGCAGGTCAATGCTAGGATGGCTGTGAGCGTACCACTGCACTCCAGCCTGGGCAATGGAGTGAGACTCCAATTCAAACAAAAAAAAAAGAAAAGAAAAAAGGAAGTCACTGTCACAATAAATGATTCCAATAAATAAATTGTGGTCACTCATTATTTTAAAATATAAATAAAGTGTTAAGAAAAATATAAAATAACTTATAATTTTGGTAAATTCTGATTTCTCTTATTAAATCTCAAAAGATGGATATTTGTTGGGAATTTGAAGCACTAGAGCTTAGCCTCATTGGGTCTGTGTTCTGTTTAACAACAAATTGCTTGCCCTGATTTCAGCTTCCCCTTTTGGTCAGGGATTAGGCTTTCCTATTTGCCACAACCCCAAAGTAAACTGTTGAATTTTTGTATAATTCTTTCCTGGCTAATCTGGGGATTGAAGTTGGCCAGCCTTCCTCAGGACCAGCCTTCTTTATCCCACCACCCAAGATCTAGAGATTAAGACCATCTTATTGCATCAGGGTCTTTTTAGAAGCTAAAAAATTTATGCCTCCTCTGAGGTTCCCCTTATTTTTTCATGACCCTTGGCTCATCAAGGTTCTCCATTCTTGCACCTGCTCCCAGGATTTGTAGGCAGTGTGCTCCCTGTCTGTTTTTTCCTTCCTGGTGAAATGGGTTCTCTTCTCTCAGCCAGGTCAAACTAATTCATACAGATCCATTTAATGCAGCAGTTTTAAACCTTGTTTGCAACATTATAATATCTGGATGGCTTGTCAAAATTATCTGCACTGAGCCCTACCCTATCCAATCAAATCAAAATCTGTGGGAATGGTGCCTAGATACCAAAAATTTTTAGAGCCTCTTAGGTGATTCTCATGTGTAGTTAGGGATAATAACCACTGTGTGAATGGATCAAGTGGTCCCAAGTAATATATGTGAATATGAACTGAGGATCTCAGCATCTAACACCAAGAAGGATTTTGGGTGGAACTTTCAGTTTTTAGGAGAAGCATTTATAGCCTGAGGGAATAGCCTGAGAGGCAGGGAATAGAGACTTCCTTAATCCATACCAATCAGGGTATTGATAAGAGAAGAATGCAGTGAAGAGGTTGGTTCTTGCTTTTGGCTCCTCTTCTGTAATGAAGTGAAGCAGAGCATAGGAAAGCAACAACTGATCGAGTAAAGAATGAAGCTCATTGTGTTAAGGACACATTTTTAACCATATCCTGCATCACAGACAGCAGGGTTATATCTCATATGTTGTTCTTCTTTGTCTTCTGTGAATATGTCTACATGTGTGTCCCTGTAAAAATGGATTCTCTTTGGTTCTGACCCTTAGTCATAGCTAAGGGAGCTTCCTGAGAATCTCAACTTCCTAAGTGCCTAGCACACAATTATTTTTTTCATTTGGTTTTTGCATCCATCACCAATGCCATCAATGAAATGTGACTCTTTGAGGATATGGTTGACTGTTGTAAGAAACCACTTTCTACTGGGTGCGGTGACTCAAGCCTGTAATCCCAGCACTTTGGGAGGCCAAGGCGAGAGGATTGCCTGAGCCCAGGGGTTTGAGACCAACCTGGGCAACTTGGCAAGACCTCATCTCTACAATAAATCAAAAAATTATCTGGGCATGGTAGTGTGAGCCTGTAGTTCCACCTACTTGGAAGGCTGAGGTGAAAGATTAGCCTGAGTCCAGCGGGTCAAGGCTGTGGTAGCCATGAGCATGCCATTGCGCTCCAGCCTGGGTGACAGAGTGAGACTCTGATTCAAAAAGCAAACAAAAAAACAAAACAAAACAAAAAGAAACCGCTTTCCATCAAGTGAAGAACACACACAATAATTAGTGAAGAACACACACCTCAGCCTTCCAAGTAGTTGGAACTACAGGCTCACACTACCATGCCCAGATAATTTTTTGCTTTATTGTAGAGATGAGGTCTTGCCAGGTTGCCCAGGTTGATCTCGAACCCCTGGGCTCAGATCCTCAGATGCTGAGATCCTCAGTTCATATTCAAATATATTACTTGGGACCACTTGATCAGAGAATGACCACTCCTATCTCTTATGGGTGGGTTCTTCTTGCTTCTGCAAACATTGCTATAATAGTTTGTTTTGTGTAATTCTGCCAAACTTGGGTTGCAAGCCCTATTTTTAAGATCTACTTATCTATCATCTGTCTCTTCTACTAGGATGCAGGTTTCATGAAGATGGGAGCATATTTGTCTGGTTCCCTGTTGTATTCCAGCAACTAGCATAGTGCCAGAGCATGGTAGGCACCCTTATATTAACGAATGATTAACACATTGACTCTGAAGTTGGCTTGCTTGTAGCCTCTACAAATCAAGAAAATCAGTTGCAGAAGTGAAATTGTTCAACTGTCTATTTTTTCTGCTCCCTATTTAGTTAAGATAATTACATTTGAGGCATCTTTGTTTACTCTTCTGCAAAGCTTCTTCTTTTGCCTCTGAGAAGGACTTTCTATCGTGTTTTATTTTAATTGTACATCTAAGAAGCCAAACCTCATCAACCTCCCTTTGTTTCATTCAGGGTGTTGTGATCCTTCTATGTTTAATTCATGCTGATTTCTTATAGGTTATTATTAACCAGGAACTGAAATCTAAAGTACTGGAATAAAACATCCCTTAAAGAATATTATGACAGACTAGAAGTGACCATGATGTTCATATACTGTGAAAGTGATTTCATAGTTTATTCCTTATGCAGGTTTTCCAATGTTATTTTCATATTTGGATGAGATGTAAAAATAGGACTACTTTTTTTCTTTTCTTCTCCTCCTCAATCCTATGAATTTTTTTTTCAATCAGAAAAGAATCTCATTTTCATGGACACCCATGCATCACAGCATTTAATGGCCTGCCCATCACAGATTGGGTCTCTCACATTTTCTAAGCTGGTGAGTTGTGATGCCATAAACCATCTCTCATGTGGAATGTTCCATGTAGTTATCCTCTTGCTTCCCTTGTAGTTATCCATGTAGTTTCCATGTAGTTCCATGTAGTTCCATGTAGTTATCCTCTTGCTTTCCTTGAATAATTGCTTAGTTAAAAAAAATGTGAAGCCGGGCTCGGTGGCTCAGCCTGTAATCCCGCGACTTTGGGAGGCTGAGGTGAGTGGATTGCCTGAGCCCTCGGGTTTGAGACCCGCCTGGGCAGCAAGACCTCATCTCTACAATAAATCAAAAAATCAGCTGGGCGTGGTAGCGCATGCCTGTAATTCTGGCTACTTGGAAGGCTGAGGCGGAAGGATCGCAGGAGCCCAGCAGGTCGAGGCTGCAGTGGCCGGGAGCAGCCACTGCCCTCCAGTCTGGGCGACAGAGTGAGACTCCAACTCAAAAAAAAAAAAAAATGTGTATCACATTTTATTTCAAAGTGGAACCGTAGGGGCAGTATACATGAGGCTCTCTTCAGTTACTAATTGTTTTAATCAAGTTATATTTTTGCTAATTGATTTTGCCCCAAAATACGTTTTCAGATGATAGCAGGTGTGCTCAGGGAGGTAGGCTCTTGCCTCCCAATACATTTTTCTTTTTTTTTGAGTAGGAGTCTCACTGTCCCTAGGCTGGCGTCACGGTCACCGCAACCTGGACCTGCTGGGTTCAGGTGATCCTTCCCCCTCAACCTTCCAGGTAGCTGGAAATACAGGTGTGTACCACCATGCTCAGCTAATTTGATTTTGACTTATTGTAGAGACAAGGTCTCACCAAGTTGCCCAGGTTGATCTCAAATCCCTGGATTCAGGCAATTCCCTCGCCTCCACGTCCAAAGCGCTAGGATTACAGGCGTGTGCCACCGTGCCTGGCTCCAATACATTTTTCAGTGGAGAATGCCAATAGTTTGCTAGTTATATTCCTCAGAACTGATTGTATCACTTCTAGTTAATAACAATAATAGCAAGGAAAAAATCTAAGTGAGGCTGTGACTACTGATGAGATAAAAACGGGAGTAAACTAGTTCCTATAAATTGAGATGCCATTCATTGGTGAGTTAATTTTTATAAACAGCTTTATAATTCAATGAGCCTTTGGACGAAACCAGCAATTTCATTTACTATATGATGCTGTTTGATGGGCTGTTGGCATTTATTTGGATGAGGATGTAATGCAGTTATATATCCTTCTTGTGAATGACATTTATTAAATACCAGTTAAGGCTACCTAACTGTGAAACAGGTCAGAGCTTTAAAAATTGGCATGGTATTGGAAACTTCTAATGAGCTTGTAAATGACTCTTCTAAAAGTTCCATTCATCCTATTTTCAGGAGAGAAGTTGTTTTTAAGAGCTAAAATCACTTTTGTGAGTTTCCTTATAGAATTGCTTATTTCTAAGTTCTGGAAATGGATACTGGTGATGGTTGTATAATGTTATGAATTTACTTGATGTCACTAAATTGTACACTTAGAATAATTAAATGGTAAGTTTTATGTTATGTACATTTTAGACAAAAAAAAAAAATCAGAACAATAGCCACTGAAAATAATAGAGAATATTAACAAAACCAAAGCTGGTAAACCTTTGGCAAGACTAATCAAGAAAAAGGAGAAACTATAAAAAAAAAGAAGAATACATAATGACAAAGGAGTAAAAACTAGATATGACAGAGATTAAACAAAGAATAATCTCTTTTGGATTCTGATTTGAACTGGTTCCCTGTAAAAAGGCATTTTTGAAACAAGTGAAAGTAACTGAAGATCAAGTAGTTTTGAAAGCTATTAATGAATTACTGTTAATTGTGTCAAATATATTATTGCTATAATGTTATATATCAATTAAAATATTTTTAAAGACCTCATTATTAGTAATAAAAGCTAGCATTTTTTTCCCCATGCAAGGGCCGTCCCTACCTACTTTTCCTGTACTTGCACCGCCATCAGAGCTAGCATTTGAGGAAATTTTAATGATGTCTTAGATTTTTTTTTTCTTTTGAGTTGGAGTCTCACTCTGTCGCCCAGGTTGGAGTGCAGTGAGTGGCACACTCATGGTCATCACAGCCTCAATCTGCTGGGTTCACACGATTCTTTCACCTCAGTCTTCCATGTAGCTGGAACTGCAGGCAATGCCACCACTCCTGGTTCATTTTTTGATTTATTGTGGAGACAAGGTCTCACCAAGTTGCCCAGGCTGGTCTTGAATCTGTGGGCTCAGGCAATCCTCTTGCCTCTGCCTCCCAAAGTGCTGGGATTACAGACTAGAGCCATTGTGACTGGCTAGATTTGCTTTTAAATGATACAGCAAAAAAGTGGAGGTAGATAGAATAGCAGTATCTGAGTGCTGGTAACTGAGGAAGCTGGTAATGGGTACATAGAGTAATATTGTTTTGTCTGCTTTTGTATGTATTTAAAACTTTTCAAAATACAATGCAAGCAAAATGAAGTAATAAAAAGCATTAGAAACAACCACAGAAATAGCATATTTCTATGCTTTCTGGGGACTACCCTTCCAACTCCCAAAGCAAAGACCAATAAAGACAGAACTTTTTCATATTCAGAATGTTAACATTCAATTTTATGCTTAAAATAATTGTTTCTTTGGGCAAAACTCCATGGGCAAACCTTTCAAAGTACATTTTAAGGAAAACTATATTTAATTTTCACCAAATAATTTCATTTCTATGATAATTCCCTGGCTCTGTGCATCAATTGGAGATGAAAAAGCTACTTGAGTGAACGAGGCTGTTGAAAATTACTTGGTAAATTTTAACAAACAATTCTTTTGTGAAAAACAAAATGAGCAGAACAATACACTTGATTCACTTACATATTATTTGAAATGCCTTAGCTGGTGGCATTATCTTAACCATGAGCAGGAAAATAATTTTACTTTTTTGTAACAATTCCCACACAAATCCTAAGAAGGAATGTGTCCCCATTTCTACTGGCCCCTGTGGTAGGCTGAATGATGGTCCCCAAAGAAATCTAGGCTTCTAATCCCTGGAGCACGTGAATATTACCTCTCATATGACAAAAAAAGATCCTGTAGATGTGCTCAAATTAAGGATTTTGAGATAGGGAGGTTATCCTGATAGACCCTAAATGTGATCACCAGTGTCCTTATAAAAAGAAGGCAGAAGGAGATTGTATGGTATAAAAGAAGGATACGAGAAGATGGGGAAAAGAGAGATTTGAAATTGCTGCTCCGCTGGCTTTGAAGATGAAGGAAGGGACCATGAACCAAGGAACACAACTCTAGAAGCAGGAAAAGAAAAGGAAATGGATTCTCCCACGGAGCCTCTGGAGGGAGTGTGACCCTGTCAACAACACCTTGAAACCATTTTCAGACTTCTGGCCTCCAGAACTGTAAAATAATACATTGTGTTGTTTTAAGTCATTACATTTGTGGTTACTTGTTATAGTAGCCATAGGAATTTAATACAACCAGCTAACTCCTTATGAGAATGATTGGGGAAGTGGATTCAACAACCTAGCACTTAGGGTGTGCATCAGAAACACACAAAGGTGAGTATCATGATTTGGTTGGTTCTTTGCTGCCACAGATTATATAACAGATTGAGAGGTATGTTATGGTAAACCCTGCCCTACTCACAAAGGCTTTTTACTGGTGCCATTTTGCTAATCTGCCTGATTCTCACCTCACTGGGTTATTTGTCTGTTATTCTGTCTATCTGTCTATCTATCTATCTATCTATCTATCTATCTATCTATCTATCTATCTATCTCTATCATCTATCGATCTAAAGTTAGGATCTCACTCTTTCACCCAGGCTAGAGTGCAGTGAGGTCTCACTCTGTTGACTTGGTTATCTCAAACTCCTGGGCTCAAACAAACCTCCTACCCCAGCCTTCCAAAGTACTGGGATTACAGGTGGGAGCCTCCACGCCTGGCCTTTTATTTTTTATTGTAAATTTTTTTATAGTCAGGATACCAGTCCTTTGTCTTTTATATACTTTTGAACGTTTTCTCCCAATCTGTAGTTTGCTTGCTAATTTTCTTTAACGTTACCTTTGGATGAACAAACCTTTAAATTTTTGCTGAATTCAATTTTTTGTATTTTTCTCTTTTAGCAGTTATTTTTTCATTTGTCCTGTCTCAGAAACATTTTCCTATATCCAAGTTACAATGATATGCCACAATTCTTGCTTCTTATCCTGGTCAGTCTGTTTCTGTTTGTCCTGATTTCACTTTTCTCCCCTTTTTGCCTTATTGTGCTGGTTGAATAGACGCTGTGAGAGAGAACATCCTTCTTATTCCTGGTCTTTGGAGAAAATCTTTTTCTCTTTCACTATCCAATAGTATGTTAACTGTAGATTTGTCATGGTTTTTTATTTTTTGGTCTCACTCTTTCACCCAGGCTGGAGTGCAGTTGCATGGTCATTGCTCACTGCAGCCTCGTCCTCCTGCCTCAGCTCACAAGTAGCTGGGACTACAGGCATGCGTTACCATGCCTAGCTTATTTTTCAATTTTTGTGGAGACAAGGTCTTGCCATATGGCCTAGGCAGGTTTCAAATTCCTGGGCTCAAGCAGCCCTCCTGCCTCAGCCTCCCGAAGTGCTGAGATTAGAGGCATGAGCCACCATACCCAGTCTGTCATAGATTTCTTTAAGAGGTTATAGTAGGTCTTTTAAACCCTACTCATCTGAGAGTTTTTATTACGAATGAGTATCGAATTTGTCAAGTGCTTTTTCTGTTTCTAGTATGATGATATTATTATACTGATTTTTAAAGTATACTATTAAATGTTTTTAGTATGTTCTTATGCTATATGACCATCATCACTGTGCACTTCCAGAACATTTTCATAGTCCTAAGCAGAAACTATGTACCCATTAAGCAGTCACCCCCTCATTCTCCTTTCCTCAACCCCTGGTAACCACGAATCTACTTTCTGTTTCTATAGCTTTCCCTTTTCCAGGCATTTCATAGAAACAGAATCACACGACATGTGGCCTTGTGGCTCTGGCCTGTTCACTTAACATATTTCAAAGAGCTGTTCATGTTATAGTGTCAGTAGTTTTGATTCCTTTTTATGGCAGAATAATATTTCACTGTAGGGGATAGATTGCATCTGTTTGCCCATTCATCAGTTAATGAACATTTGGGTTGTTTTTACATTTTTGTCTATTATTGTAAATAATTCTATTATAACATTTGTGCACAAATTTTTATGTCGGCATTTAAAAGTTTCTCTTGAGTGTGTGCCTAGGAGTGGTTGCTGCATTATGTAGCAACCAATTCTATCTTTAATTTTTTGAAAAATTATCAAACTAATTTCCACAGAAGCTGCATTTTGCATTTCATTGGCAGTTTTTTTTAGTTGTTGCCCTAGAGTTTGCAGTATACATTTATAACTAATCTAAGTCCACTTTCAAATAACACTGTACTACTTCATGTATAGTACAGCCACCTTAAAACAGAGTATTCCCAACTCTTCCCTCCCGTATTTTACAACACCGTTGGCATTCACTTCACCTATCTATAACCTATATCACCCAAAACATTGTTATCATAATTGTTTTAAAGAAATTGTTATCTATTAGATTAATTAAGAATAAAAAACAAAATAGTTCATTATGCCTTCATTTGTTCTTTCCCTAATCCTCTTCTTCTGTAGATGTGAGATTCTGACATGTAAGTTTCTGGATATATGAAGAGTTTCTTTCTTTTTTTTTTTCTGAGGCAGAATCTCACTCTGCCATCCAGACTGGAGTGCAGTGGAATACTCGTGGCCACTGCAGCCTCGACCTGCTGGACTCAGGCAATCCTTCCACCTCAGACTCCCAAATAGCTGGAACCGCAGACTTGTGCCACCATGCCCGGCTAATTTTTCGATTCATTGCAGAGACGAGGTCTCACCATGTTGCCCAAGCTGGTCTTGAACCCCTAGACTCAGGCAATCCTTTCATCTCTGCCTCCCAAAGTGCTGGGATTACAGGCGTGAGCCACTGCAACCAGCTTCTTCTTCTTCTTTTTTTTTTTCTTTTTTCTTTTTTGATTTGGGGTTTCCCTGTGTCGCCCAGGCTGGAGTGCAGTGGCATGATTATAGCTCATCACAATATTGACCTCCTGGGCTCAGGCAATCCTTCCACCTCAGCTTCCTGAGTAAAACTGGGACTAAAGGTGTGCACCACTATGCCCGCCTACTTTTTGTGATTTTTTTTTTTTATAGAGACGAGGTCTTGCTATGTTGTAGAGACGAGGTCAGAATAGGCTCAAACTCCTGGGCTCAACAAAATTCTTACTCAGTCTTCCAAAGTGCTGGGATTATAGGCATAAGCCACTGTGTCTAACCCAGGATATAAGAAGAATTTCTTTCAACATTCCTTGCAAAGCAGATATACTGGCAACAATTTCCCTCAGGTTTTGTTTGTGTGAGAAAGTCCTTATTTTTTCTGTGCTTTGAAGGGTAGTTTTCACAGGATACAGAATTCTAGATTGGCTTCTCCCCATAAAACACTTCAAATATTCCACTCTATAGCCTTCTTGCTTAGATAGTTTCTGAAGAGAAGTCCAATGTAATTCTTATCCTTGATTCTCTATAAGTAAGGTGATTTTTTTCCCCTCTGGCATCTTTTAATATTTTCTCTTGGTCTTTGATTTTCTGTAGTTTGAGTATAATGTCTACACATAGATTTTTTTTTTGGTATTTATCATGTTTGATATTCTTTGAGATTCTTGAATTGGTGTCTGTCATTAATTTTGGACAATTCTCAGCCAGAATTGCTTTAAATATTTATTCTGCTGCACCTCTGTTCCTCTTCCTGGTATTCCCATTACATATATGTTACACCTTTTGTAATTGCCCCACAGCTTTTGGATATTCTGTTACATGTTTTTAGTTCATTTTTCTCTGTTCATTTTAGCTTGGAAAGTTTCTATTGACATGTCTTCAAGTTCACTGACAATTTCTTCAGGCTACTGATGATCTCATGAAAGGTATTCTTCATTTCTGTGGTTGATTATTTAAAAGCAGCCAACCTTAAAAAAAAAATTAAACACACACACAGAGGCTTTGTTTGCTATTGATCTTTATATCTTCCTGTGGCTCTAAGGTTATATCTGATATCATTTCTCTTCAGCCTGAAAATCTTTTAGCAATTCTGGCAGGTAGTGCAGATTTTCTAAAGCCTTATTCTTTGCTGTTGTCACTCTGAAAATAGCTTTATTTCATTTTCCCTTTTAAAGCATATTTTCTCTCAATATAGCATTCTGGGCTGAACGTTTTGTTTTCCATTTATCACTTTAAAGATGTTGCATTTTCCCATGTCCTTCATTGTTTCAGATAACAAGCTGGCTACTATTTATATGAATTTTACCCTGTATATAATTTTTTTTACTCTGCTTAAAAGCATCAAATCTGCTTTTAAAATTTATTATTTATTTTTGCTTTTTTTCAGCAGTCAGAAAATTGTGTTTGAATAGGTGTGATCTTTTGTTTATCCTGCTTGGAGATTATAATGCTTAAAAGCCCTGTGGATTGATACATTTAATCAATTTTGGAGAATTTTGAGCTATTATCTCTTTAAATACATCTTCAAATAGTTGTTTTACCCTATATAAATGTAAAAGTACATTGATTGAAATATTATTTATTGAGCCGGGCTCAGTGGCTCAGCCTGTAATCCCGCGCCTTTGAGAGACTGAGGTGAGTGGATTGCCTGAGCCTGCGGGTTCGAGACCCGCCTGGGCAGTGAGACCTCATCTCTACAATAAATCAAAAAATCAACCGGGCGTGGTAGCACACGCCTGTAATTCCACCTACTTGGAAGGCTGAGGCGGGAGGATCGCCGGAGCCCAACAGGTCGAGGCTGTGGTGGCCATGAGCGGCCACTGCACTCCAGTCTGGGTGACAGAGTGAGACTCCAACTCAAAAAAAAAAAAGAAATATTATTTATTGTAGCATAAAGCTAGAAACATCCATATATTAATCAATATGGAATTTATTAAATTTATATAAAACTGGAATTCTACTTTTGTAAAAAAGAGTTAGAAATATATGCTGATAAAGTTAGTTCTATTTTATATTTAGTTATAAAAGCAAGGTGAATTTAAGTTATTATAGTCTATAATTCTATTCTAGTTCAAATAATATACTACTTTATGAACAGTATAAAAATCTTATGAGTCTATTCTCATTTATAGAATTATTTTGTTTAGGTAAATATAAATTATATAAATACATATGTATACATACATAAACACACGTATTCTTGCACAGATGCATAGACAAATACAAATGATAAGCAATTGTTTGTTTTAAGTGCCAAAAATGGAGGTTGAAAGATTTACTTTTTTCATTTTGTAATTTTCTATGCTTTTAAAAAATCATGTGCCGGGCTCGGTGGCTCAGCCCATAATCCCGCGCCTTTGGGAGGCTGAGGTGAGTGGATTGCCTGAGCCCGTGGGTTCGAGACCCGCCCGGGCAGCGAGACCTCATCTCTACAATAAATCAAAAAATCAGCTGGGCGTGGTAGTGCATGCCTGTAATTCCGGTTACTTGGAAGGCTGAGGCAGAAGGATCGCCAGAGCCCAGCAGGTCGAGGCTGCGGTGGCCGGGAGCGGCCACTGCACTCCAGTCTGGGCGACAGAGTGAGACTCCAACTCAAAAAAAAAAAAAAAAAAAAAAAATCAGCCAGGCGTGGTGGCGCATGCCTGTAATTCCGGCTACTCGGAAGGTTGAGGCGGAAGGATCGCCGGAGCCCAGCAGGCGGAGGCTGCGGTGGCCGGGAGCACCCACTGCCCTCCAGTCTGGGCGACAGAATGAGACTCCAACTCAAAAAAAAAAAAAAATCATGTAATAAGTATTGGTGAAAATAGTAAATACAATTATATGAGAAAATTAAAAATAAAAAGGTTTGAGTTGATATTTAAAGGAATAAGATCCATAAAATGGTAAATTAATTGTTTAGAAAGGCAGCTTAGGGGGTCAAAATTTTTAGGTCTCAGAAAGATATGGAAGTGTATGAATGTACTATTGCTGTCATAGTAAATTGCCACAAATTTAGTAAGTTAAACAACACTAATTTGCTATCTTACAGTGTTATCTATCATGGGTCTTACTGGGCTAAAATCAAGGTGTCAGCAGGGATGTATTCCTTTCTGGAGGCATTAGGAGAGGATGCATATCCCCATTTGAAGCCAGAAATCGCAGGTTGAATCCTTCTACACTGCATCTCTCTGTCATGGTACTTTTCTCTAATGATAGCTGGAAAAGGTTCTCTGCTTTTAAGGATTTATGTGATTAGACTGCACCTATCTGAATAATCTGGGATAATCTCCCCATCTCAATGATTAAGATACATTAACTTAATCACATCTACAACTCCTCTTTTGCCAGATAAGCCAATACATTTACAAGTTCTAGGGATTGGGGCATGTATGTATTTAGCATGGTTTGGCTAACATAAGCTGGGCTTAGCTGCGTGTCCCTTGTCTTCCTCCTGGAATCAGTGGTCAGTTGCACATGCCCTTTTCATGAGAATGGTGAAAGCACAAGTGAGGAAAGCAGAAATATGCAAGGACTGTGGAAGCATAGGCCCAGACTGCCACTTTGGCCTCATTCTATTGTAGGCCAATATTGGCCAAAGTAAGCCACCTTGACCCAACCGAAGCACCATACGATTACATGACAAAGGACATAGACATAGAGGAACAGAAAAACTGAGGCCATTCACACAATATTCCACATTCTTCAAGCCTGATTAGTTTTCTTCTAAGCTTTTTAAAATTTTTTTGAGTTGGAGTCCCAGACTGGAGTGCAGTGGCATGCTCATGGCCACCGCAGGCTTGACTTGCTGGGCTTACGTGATCCTTCCACCTCCGTCTTCCAAGAAACTGGAATTACAGTTGCATGCTATCACACCTGACTTAGTTTTTGATTTATTGTAGAGACGAGATCTCACCAAGTTGCCCAGGTTGGTCTTGAACCCGCAGGCTCAGGCAATCCTCTTATCTCAGCCACCCAAAATGCTGGGATTACAGGCTCGAGTCACTGCGCCTGGCCTGAGAATATTTTTTATATAGGAAGAACATGAATAATGCTTGCCTAATGATGGACTTGTGGTAGATTATATTAGTGATTTTCTATGGTCTGAATGTTTATGTCCCCTCAAAATTCGTATGCTGATTCCTAGCCCTTACAGTTATGCGATTAGGAGGTAAGGCCTAGAAGGAGATGATTTAGGTCATAAAAATAGAGCCCTCATGATTGAAGTTAGTGCCCTTGTAAAAGATACCCCAGAAAGTTGCCCCTTTCACCATGTGAGGACACAGTGAAAAGTCAGCAGTCTACAATTTGGAGGAGGGCTCCCACCAGACCCTGACAATACTGACATTTTGATCTTGGACTTTCCAGGCTCTAGAACCATGAGAAATTACATTCTACTGCTTATAAGAAACTTAGTGTATGGTATTTTGTTGTTGCTGCCCTAACAGACTGAGACATGATTCTAATTCTTCACTCCCTCACTATTCAACTCCTATTGTGACTCTGGACTTCGTCATATGACTTTTGTTAGCCAAAAATAGGGTTGAAATGCCTGTGTGCCACTTCTGAGTGTAGGCTTTTAAAGATTTTTGTCTAATGCACTTGCACTCTTTCATCACTGCCATCACCCGAAAAGTCACATCTAAGTTATTCACTGGTCCCAGGAAGAATGAAGTAGCATGATGCATGGCCAACCTAACGACACACTGATAAACTAGCCAAACTGCAAATGAGTGAGAAGTTCAGCCAAAATCATCCACATTTAGCCTAGAGCCACAGAAACACTCAAGTGTGAAAAATACATGTTTTTTTTATTGTATGTCATTGAGACTTTGTGATTGATCATTATGAGGCAGTTTTGTGGCAATAGTCAACTGGTAATAGGAGTGTCCTGGGAGTTTAGAACAGCCTTCTTGTAAATTCTGGAAAAACTAACCAATTGTAATTCTCAGGACATGTGAAGTGCAAAATTATCAAGTTTGTGCAGTTGAAAAGCAACCACCCCAAATGCCAATTTTTTTTCCTATTAATTTATAACTGGGCTTGAAATTCTACCATTTGGACTAAGGTACTGCCTTTCCTGTTGTCTTCTATTAAAATACAAATGCTCTATAAACAGCCATTATCAGTAGCTATTACACATCACTTTATCAGATAACTCAACTGGAAGAAAGATAATATAGACTTGGTTATGCCAGAAGGAGTTGGGCAGAGTGTGGAGAGGCAGGCAGAAGCTAAAAATACATACTAATTCTTCTCAGCTTTGTCTTGAAGTGTACTCTGTCTTGGGGGTAAATTTAATAAATCAAGTAATATTATATGTTTATGTATATTTCATATTTTATAGTATATAATACATATGTTTTTAATTTTTAATTTTAAAAATGTGGGTACAATTCAGGGTTAAGTATACAAATGTTCATTATGTAGGTACCCTTGTTGATGAGGTGAGCACTTCTCTTCCCTGGCAGTTTCCCTTAACTACCAATCCCATCCCCTCCTCCCCTGACAGTTTCCCACTACTGCCAATCCCTTTTGTATAGTTATAATATATATTTTTATATTGTGTTATTTTATTTTACTTTATTTTATTTACTTATTTATTTTTGAGTTGGAGTCTCACTCTGTCACCCAGACTAGAGTGCAGTGGCCGCTCCCAGCCGCTGCAGCCTCAACCTGTGGGGCTCCGGCGATCTTTCCACCTCAGCCTTCCAAGTAGCTGGAACTACAGGCGCACACTACCATGCCCGGCTGATTTTTGGTTTATGAAGAGATGAGGTCTCACCAAGTTTCCCAGGTGGATCTCGAACCTGCAGGCTTAGGCAATCCACTCACCTCAGTCTCCCAAGCCACGGGATTATGGACTGAGCCACCGAGCCCGGCTTATTGTATAATTTTAGATAGACATATTATATATTTTCTAGACTAAGTCTTTCATTTTATAGACAAGAAAACTGAATTCTAATGCCCTGTGAAGACTGATAAAAGACAACCAAACAAATCACTGAAGCACTTCAGTGTGTTTGGGTAGTGGTTTAGATTTGAACTCATCAGCTTTGTTATCAGTCCTCTGGGATATGGCTGCAACATAGATTTATAATATTCATTTTTTCTCACTTGCCAGAGACCAGTTCCAGCCGAGTTCAGGGTACCCCAAAGGTGGAGACGGCGTTGGCGATTAGGGGGAAGAAGAAAGAGAGAGAGAAAGAAAGAGACTGGACTCCAGTCTAGTGCAGAAGTGATGTGTGTTACTGGGAATTACAACAGGTCTTCTATACACAAAGTCAGATGTGGGAGGGGTGTACCCCACCCACCAGAAACCTTAATCCATGAAAACTTAATCAATGATTGCCTTTAAACCCTTTTCCTATGATAATCTTAAAATCCCGTAACAAAGGATGACCTAATCTGTGACTGATATATTCTATAAACCTTTTTCATCCTAAGATGATTGATTTATGCCAAGTTAAACAATTCTATAGAAGCTTAAGTATTTACTTTACAAACGAAAGTGGCCTATCCCAGAATGTTTGGAATGTGGCCCAGTCCAAAGTTCACAGTGGGCTACCTGCAAGTAACCCAGCCACATTCTTTCAACAAAATGGCTGTCTTCTAAAACTATAATCTACAATTTACACCTTCAATAAATCCTAAGATCATGACTCAGAAGCCTGTGACCAATACTAAGGCTCTTAGATGTGACACGAGTTTGAATTATAAGTTGTGTGAAAACCAAAACTGCAGTTTGTGGAAGAATGGGAGCAATGAGCTTCTAAAGTTAGCTTGTGTTCGTCCTGATCTCAGAGTTTTAATGTTTTGAGCTCACAGGAGCTTAATCTGGCTAGTGCTGAGTAGAAAGGGGGAGGAAATGTGGTCAGTAGCTCCCGAATGCATCCTAGTGGTCTCTGGGTCAATGGCCCTTCCTGATCCCTAACGCTCAGTGGGCCTCCATGGCTGGCTCCCAACACTCACTGAATTTTATTTTTCTATTACTTTCTTGGAAACTGCCAGTATTTTCTTTCTCAACTGTTCAACAACCTATATGTAGGATAGTATCTACTTACTAGTTCAGATCATAAATGATGTTATTCTAGTATGTTCATGGTGTGGGATACGAGATACTCTGACTGGATCTTATTTGATCATTCAGATAAAATGGTATGAGAACTGTTGTCTTTCTGGCACGGGTCTGCTGTCTTGGACTCCTCCAGCCATCTTTGGCCTAAGATCAGGTAAAGGGTGGTCATTGTGTTTTTCTAGGCTTTTTAAAATAAGGATATCTTTCAATCTCTCTGAGCAGAGGCAAATGACAGCTGAATATAAAGCAGGAATCACAAATCTTGATAAAATAGTTTTTTCTTCCTTCAACAAATTCTGTTTTATTTTCTGTCTAGGATAATCTTGAGGAATAATTGGATCTTACCTTAATTGGTTTTTCAGCTATCAGGTAGTAAAGTTTTCTTCTCTTGAATAACTCAGAGTAGTGGGGACCACATCCATGGTTCACTAATAGTTAAGCTTCATGAGTATCTGACCTCAAGACTCTTCACCTGCTAGAAAAATTGACCTCTTTTTGATGCCAAGATGATGTAAAATGACATTAAATGAAAACATTTACTTTCTTATTTGAGTAGAGAGATGAGTTGAATTTTTTCATGAATTGACCAATTACAGGGTAGTAATCATGTAAAATTTTTTTCTTTTCTTTTTCTTTTGGAGTTAGGGTCTTACTTTGTCACCCAGGTTGGCGTATAGTGGTACAATCATGGCTTACTTCAACCTCAAACTCCTGGGCTCAAGTGGTCCTCCCATCTCAGCCTTCTGAATAGCTGAATTACAGTTATGTGCCACCACACCTGGTTAATATATTTTTTTATTTTGTAGAGATGAGATCTTGTTATGTTGCCCAGGCTGGTCTCAAACTCCAAGGCTCAAGCAATCATCCTTCCTCAGTCTCTCAAAGTGCTGGTATTATAGACATGGGCCACTACATCTGGCCTAGCATGCAAAATTTCATGTCATATTAGAGAGAGTAAGATGTAAGACTGAAAAACTGCTCATACTTTTGCTCCTTCCATTTTTGTCACTTGTGAAAATAGACCAACCTTGTGGCATCATGCTTTTCTACAGAATGTATTTTATATCTAGTTCCTCTAAGATGAAGGAAGCTTCATTGTATAGCAACAGTCATAGTCTCAGTAAGCTATAACAGACTTTACAAAGCATCCTATAATGTCCCTGTTCTTGACATCTTTATAACCTAATTTAATTTAGCTTAAAAACACTTTTGTTGGATAAATGATAGTAACCATGATATAACATGATGGTCAGAAGTAATGTTTAATGGTGTTGTTACACAGGAAGTATGTTTTTTTTGGTGGAATTGGGGAATTTTTTTCAGTTGGACTCCAGCTGGAATGTGACTGTCCACTAAAGTACTGACATGCCAAAGAATACAAAGAACAGTGTTAAGTTTAAAGAACTACAACTTTAGACAGACAAACACATGTCATTCCTGCACTAGAAGTAAAGTAAGCAGGTCACATTTACAGGGCACATTTGGGGAAGAAAAATATTTTTAGGCACTTTATTTAAAGTGAACTTTATGTATATGTAAGTTCAAAGGCTAAGAACTACATGCAAAGAATTACAGAGCATCTGAAACAAGAAAATGGTCTCCCCATACCAAACACCATTGGAAAAGAATGAAGAACACAGAGAGTGATGAGAATAATGAGGACATGGTGATGATTAATGACTGGACTGAACTTGAGCAGAGACATAACCACATAGATCCTTACTGGATCCTGATGATGAGGCACTTGAAAATGATGTCATTGTTATCATCATCATCATTACTACTAATTAATTTATGCAGTACTCATGGTAAGTCTCTGTGACAAGTGATTTATGTGCTTTAGTCTACCTAATTTCCTAAATAACTCTGAGAGAGGTCTTATGCTGATTTTACAGATAAGGTAACTGGACAGGTTAACTACCTTACCCAAGATTACATGGCTGGTATGTGGTGGAGCCATTACTCAGCTAAACTGTTCTGCCTCAAGGCCTTAATCATCACACTGCATGAGCTTATCCATTAAATACTAGATATACAGTTTCCATTTCAGCATCGGTGCTCCTCCTTCCCAGCAAATCTTTTTGTCATCTTTTATTTCAGAGTTAAATGTGCCATCTAGGTATATTTATGTGTATATACTCATAATGAATGGTCCCTTTCTACTCATTGCACTAAAAACTTCTGGTAACCAGACTTGCTATAAACAGCCTCTTTTACAGAAAGATCTGTTTACAAGACTTAATTCTTTCTGGACATGTTGTTATTATAGTCTTTATTACAGTAATTCAAAGCTCTTTTCCATACACACACACACACACACACACACACACACACACACACACACACAAAACTACTCAGGCAAGCAAGTAAAATTAACCACAAAGACATCTCTTCTTGTTGAAACAATAAAAATGTCTTTTAAGGTGAGAATGCATTGAAAATTCTCAACACTTTCTTTTTACTGCTTTTTAAAAAAAAAGCTGGTTTGAATTGTCATTACAGTATTTCATTTTCTCTGGAAAAAAACTACGTTGGCACTAAACCATCTTGATAGTAGTAGGGTTCATGCTACTTAAGTATGACAGTCTGCTAGACTGCTCTCATCTGTGTGGAATGTTGTTGCTGGCTTTTTAATCTTTATTTTTTTGACAGATTTTTTCTCCTTTGAATAAGAAAAGCAAATTCTTACTGCTTATTTTTTTTGGCATGATTGTATTTTGAGTATGGCTTTGAATATGTTATTTACATATGATTTTACTAGCTCCATTAACTTTGGGTGTTTATGTTGAACCTAGAGATACCTTTCTGATAACCTAGGACGTTGACTATTTATTTATTAATTTTTTACTGTGTACTTTCCCATTTGAATCTTCCACTGAAGGTTCAGGAACAAAATGATTCACTTTACTTTGTATTTTGTAAAAATAATGAAATTGCTCAACTTTTGTCATATAGAATTTAGCTGTTTATAAACAGATAGCTATTATACCTATTCCCTTGGGTAAAATTCAGAATATTCAGAAGGATAAATAAGAGAAATAAAAAGAGATACATATATCAGTGGAATTTGAGATCATTATGAGTAATAGTTATCTGTGGTTGATGCTAACTCTAGACTTCTCAAAGGCAACAGTTGAGTTTATGCCATTTAATACCAACAAAGCTATAATATTTCATATTGTTTTATATGTAAATAGTAGATGTGTATATGTACATACATTTCATTTTATGGTGCAATTTTAGAAATTTATTCTTGGAACCCCCTCTTTCCTAGAGTTATATTTCTCTCTAGAAGACAGTTTTACCTACATAGGGGTCTTCTGAAAACAGTAGGAATAACTAATTGTGCTGCTGTAGCCAAAATATGACCAAAGGATATTTGACAAAAGGTTATAGAAACCTAACTGAAACAAAGTACCTATAGGTATGTCATCTAAATTGTGACCAAGCATTGTTTTGCCATGAGTTACCTAAGGCAACTAGTCTCCCTATGTCTCTCATACTCTTTCATAGAACACAGGGACTCAAGTATCTGCCTCTTTCTTTATATTGTTCCATTCTTTTTCTGTAGATTTATGTATTTGTCTATACCAAAATGGCAAGCTCAGTCAGAGTTCATTTGTCCCTTTAGTTAGATTATGTTCTACTTACTGAGTAAACCTGCGATACCTTAATTTAAATTCTTGAGAAAGTATTTTGATTGAGTGCTGGCTAGACAACAGATTGCCTGATCTTGGATCAGTTGTCCACTATTGCTCCAATTAATCATGGTAGTATTGTTTCTTATAGGGTTATGGGCCAGGCAGGCACATTTACAGGCTGAAAAATAATAGGGACAATTATAAGGAAGTAAGTGGTTTTGAGAAGACTGATTTTTTGACAGACCTCCAAGTACCTTTCCAGTGTAATTTGTAAACAATATCAGCTGTATGCATTAAGAAAAATACTCTATCATATTTGTAATACAGTTTGACACATAGACATCTAAAAAAATTATTTTATTATAGAGATGTGGAATACGAGTCAGCATTAGCTCCACAAGTAGGCTGCATGCAGGTGAAGTCTGGGCTTCCAACTGATCTTCACTTCCCCTGGTTTAGGACTAGGTGCCCTTGACATTTTGTTTCATTAAAAGCAATTGCCTAGGACCCTCCCTGATTTCTCCCAATTCCATTCCTGTTTAACTTTCTACCTAGTTCTTGGTGCTCACATTTTTCTTTCATATGGTATCACTGTAGCCCCTTAGACTGGAATTCTGATCTGTTATCTCTGCTGGACACTAGGCATCTCAGCACAGTTCCCCATCTCTCTGTTAGTGTCTCAGGGAGGTTATCCTCCTGTAACTCAGGTTTTTAGACCCAAACGTTAGCACTTGATTACTTAGTAAGTGCTTGGGCCCCTTTTGAGTGGTGGTTTAAAACTTAAGCTTACTTATGTAGGTCTCTACTTTTCTTCTAAGAGGAATGAATGAGAACTTTTTACTGGCAGAAGAGTTAGTATCTTCTAACTTTGTTGGTTATGTCTAAAAAGCAGGAGATTTATTATTATGAGGAACATGAATGAAAACTAAATTAGCACTCAGACAGGTAGGAAGCAAATGGGACCATTATGCTGAGAAATCTAGGTCAGCAAAGTCATCTTGTTGGAAGGGCATCTTAGGCAGAACATATCTTTCCAAGCTAAAGATATTAGTGAAATGCACTTATAAATTCCTCATGTTCCAATTTTTGACATTTTATCTTGGCTACTTTTGAGAACTACATAAAACTCTTGTTTGAGGTGCAGAGAAACCACTCATTTCAAAATTATATTTCAGACTACTTGATGGATTCACCACTGGCCTTTCTATCCAAGGAGGATTTAATGATCAATCTGAGTCACTTAATGGGCGATATCAAAGCATTGATGCTCTTCCTTTCCTGCCCGAGATCTATGCCCTGACACAGTTATTGTGTCACATCCTAATCCCAGTACAACAAACAGTTATGAGTTTCTAAGCAGCCTGAATGAGTCACTTTATCAGCCTTCAATGTCAGAGTTACAAGCAGAATTGCTTATACAAGTTTTAGCCTTCAGCCATCCTGCATATGATTTAAACTGGAGTCAGAGGGCAAAGTTTGGGGGTGGACATAAGCAATGATGAAATGTCCTCTACGAATCCCCCAGGTTATCTTTCTCTACTTGTGCTCAAAATGCTTGGCTAGAACAAAGTGAACCGGGCATAAGGAGGAACAGTTGAGCTGTACCTTTGGTGAGCAGTTTGGCCTCTGTGGGTCTACATTTCCTGAGTAAAATGGTAATGTTACGTGAGATTAACAGTTCCTGTCTCTGGAGGTGGGTTGCTTGGGGTATTGTAATTGGTTGGGAGGCGTTTTGCAAGTAATTTGCTACAAACTACATTTAAAATAGTGAAGTTTGGGAAATGATTTTGTTTTCAAAGAGTGAATTTGGCTGGGTGCAGTGGCTCATACCTGTAATCCCAGTACTTTGGAAGGTGGAGACAAAAGGATTGCCTGAGCCCAAGGGTTCGAAACCAGCCTGAGCAACATGTCGAGGCTGCAATTCTATGATAAAAAAAGAAGAATGAATTCAAGGTTGTTCATATAATATTATCTCTTGCATTTGCTTGCATTAAGGTATGTGTTCAAAAGAAAAAGACCAGAGAGGTGTATGAGTTTTCTACGGTTACTGTAACAAAGCATCACAAACCAGATGGCTTAAAACAACAGAAATTTATTCTCTCACAGTTCTGGAGGCCAGAAGTCCAAAATTAAGATGTCGGCAGGGTCATATTCTCTCTGAAGACTCTAGACTGAGGTTTGATGAATCACGAATCCTACATAACAGTAACATCACAATGAGTGAGGGACTGTCCAGGCACTTGAGAGCAATTAGTCAATGTAGTACATATGTCTCTTGAAAAATTAGTAAAATCTTCCAGGTAGTTGGGGCTATTATCGCCTCTGACTTGGAGAATGTTTTTTGGGAGTACTTTCTTCATTTGGCCCAAGGAGCCTAAATCTCATAGAACTATTTAAGTAGTCCTTAGTCAAAAGGATGCCAGGTCATTGGAATGTACTCTCTTACAGTTTTCCAGAGAGGGCGAGTCCTGTAAGATGCACTCCATTGCTTAAAACTCCCACTTCCAGTAGTTTTTGTTCGGAATTTAATATCTAATATGGCAGACGAAATGAGTTTTCTTCTATTGTGCTTAGAGGAGAGAGTGAACTGCATTTCAAACTCCTTAATAGGAAGGAGATTACCAAATTTCATTTAAAATGCACAACAAAATACAACGCAGACTTCTCCATGAGGGCTGCTGCGGGCAGATCGCCATCGTCGGCTGTGACCAGGTCGCCCAGGACAGGGGTCTGAGAAGCCAAGGCCGGGGTCACTCCCAAGACCAGGCCCTGCTGATGCCTGTCTGTCGTGGATACCGGACCACCGGGCTGGCAGGAATTGTGGCTCTGAGGTCGTGGCCTGTTTTCAACTTTTTCCCAAGACACGGTAGCATGGCTGCTTCCTGAACTAACCGCCTGTCCTACCGTTTAGGGTTTCGGTGGCCTCAGTCCCGCAGGAAGATGCGCGCCTTGATCCACGCTGGTCGCTGACCTTCCACCTGTGGGTGGCTGCACCCCAAAACCTTCGGGTTCAGCCCCTCGGCCAGCAGCTTCCTTCTCACAGATCTCCAGCAGTCTGTACATCAGCAGGGGGCGGCTGCCAGCCACGAGCTCAGGTTATTTATCCAGATCGCCGTGATCGTCAACGTCTCCGCCAGCGCCTCCTATGAGGACATTCAGTCCATGCAGGTGGCTGTGAACGATAGACACGCCCACCTCGCACCGCCACTGCTCGCCGGCGCCATCCCGACTGAGCACGTCCACGGTGTGGGACCAAGCAGGGTGGCAGCCGCCCCTTGGCGCCCTCTGCCTGGAAGCTCCAGCCACGGCCCCTGCGGGTCTTGGATCCTCCCTGACCAACAGCTTTTGTGAGCCGCCCATCCACGAGGGGTTCCGACTGTTTGGCAAGAAAACTGTGCACAGTGTCAGCTCCCCAAGGGTTGTGGTCCCTGACGTCTATGAGGAGGAAGCCAGGTTGATGGGAGACAAGCTTGGAGGCATCTGGCCAGGCCGTGTCACTCAGGTCAGAGGTGCCCGTTGGCCGTTGAAACCCCACTGAGATGTGAACTTGAACGTTCTACTTCTGTTGATACAGAAACTCAGATGATGTCTTTCATAAGGACAAGAAAAAAAAAAGGAGGGTTACTGCAGGTTTTCACCTTATGATCCATATATCTTCGAAGAATGAAACTCACTAAATATAGGATGATAAAAATAAGCTTCCAGCCGGGCTCGGTGGCTCAGCCTATAATCCCGAACCTTTGGGAGGCTGAGATGAGTGGATTGTCTGAGCCTGCAGGTTCGAGACCCGCCTGGGCAACTTGGCGAGACCTCATCTCTACAATAAAAATTTTAAAAAAATCAGCCAGGCATGCTAGCGCACGCCTGTAGTTCCAGCTACTTGGAAGGCTGAGGTGGAAGGATCGCCGGAGCCCAGCGGGTCGAGGCTGCGGTGGCCAGGAGTGGCCACTGTACTCTAGTCTGGGTGACAGAGTGAGACTCCAACTAAAAAAAATAAAAATAAAAATAAGTTTCCTATTCTGGGAGTGTCAGGTCATGATCTCTAGTGCCTGGCCAGAGAGGAGAGGCAGGTAGTACCCATTCCGATGGAATTTCCAGTAGCGCCCAAGGCATGTCAGGCTGGGAACCCCACAGCCCTCCCTGGGGCCATCTATCCAGGAGCAATTCAGCTGTATCTCATCTCATTCTTTGAATCCCAAAGCCAGAACCTTAGGCATCATGGCACTTCCTGGACCTCTCACAGAAAGTGCCAACCTATTGGATAAGTGGTCTTCAACGAGTGCTTTGAGAGCCCTTGGATCCTCTGTCCACCCTTGTTCTCACTTCCAACCAGAGCCACCCAGCTTTCATTTTCTAGATTAAGCTTAAGCAAAAGAAAGTTTTAGGAGAAACCATTGCACTGTATGAAATTAAAAAAAAATTTTTTTTGAGCCCTGTTTCAGGTGCCTGCAGCTACCTCCCTCTAACTTTTGAGGAAAGATGACATTAGTCTTCTTCTCTGGGCATGTGCTGAGAAAGTCAGCCCTTAGGGTTTCCTCTTGCAGGCCTTGGTTTAGAAGTTTGGAGCTGTGGACTGGGACCCAGCTCTGTCACCTTTGTCACCTCTGTTCTATGTGACTTGAGGCTTCTCAGAGCTTCCATTCCCTTACCTGTCAAAGCAATGACAGCCCTTCTCTCACAGGGTTGCTGTGAGGATTAAACCAGCGTGTGCCTGGTCCAGAGAGGAGAAATTTTTTTTAAATTTCATATAGTGCAATGGTTTCTCCTAAAACTTAAAGGGCAGCTCCTGTTATTAATGATACTCTCGGACTCTGCTGGTCTCACAGCCCACTCATCCTCATAACAGCATTTCTCCCATCTGTGCACAGCCCTTTGTTGTTTACAAAGTGCTCTTCCAAAAAATCATCTGGCAGGCAGGGAAAAAATGGTTTGAGATCCTTTCAGACCCTGCATCAGGGAGGACTAGACTTCATAGCCTTTTCAGAGTTTCCATTGTGTTTAATACAAGGTTACAAAGCAGGAAGAACCATGCCAGCTCCCTTTAAGACATCTTGTTTAGAAAGACTGACCATTAGAGCCAGCGCCCTGGTCTGGCTAACCACCAGGAGTCACATGGGCATTTGCCCATGGGACAAATGAGTTGGCCTCAGCAGTAAGCCCTGGAACGAGATCATTCAAACACCCCAGGTGTCTGGGGATGTGTTTTGGGACCAGCTTTTCTAATCCAGAGGTCTGCAGACAAACAATATGCATAAGACAAAAGCACAAATGATGCAAAGCCATGGGTCAGCCTTGTGGAGGCTGAATGCACTTTTTCTCCAAACACATCCACTTCACAAAACAAGTGGAAGGAAAAATTAGTGGAAAAAAAACCCAAAAAACACTGTTCTAGACTGATCTTCTTGTTTTACAGATGAAAAAACAGACTGAGAGGATACTATGGGTGGCAGAATCTCAAAGCAGCTTTTTGGGAAGGATGGAAAATTTCTTCTGAAGCTCTATTTTTTTTGCAGTGACACTATCACACCTCACGGTAGCATCGACCTCTTCTGCCTCAGCCCCTCTAGTAGCTGGAACTACAGGTGTGGACCACCACTCCCAGCTAAATTTTTTATTTTTTTGTAGAGATAAGATTTCACTATGTTGCCCCGACTGGTCTCAAACTTCTGGGCTCAAGCCATTCTCTTGCCTTGGCCTCCCAAATTCCTGGGATTATAGGCGTGAGCCACTGTGCCTGGTCCGAAGCACTTTTAAAGAGAAATTTATATTGTATACTGTATATAATATAAATTATGTAAATACATTTCATGTTAAGCTACCATAAAAATTAAGTTTTTTCGATGTATAGTGCTATGAGTTTTGACACATGTGTAGCTTTATGTAGCCACCACCACAATTAGAACACAGGACAGTTTCATCACTGGAATAGTCCCTCAGGCTTCCCCTTCATAGTCAAACCCTCACCCCACCCCAGCCTCTGGCAGACACTGATCTGTTTTTCCTCCCCAAGGATTTGCTTTTTCCAAAGTGCCACATAAATGTCATAATGCATGATGTGACTTCTGGAGATTGGCTTCTTTCACTGGGTATAATATCCTTAAGATTAATGCATGTTACTATTTTGGGTGGCATTCTATATTATGGAAGTACCTCAGTGAATGTTTTACATTCACCTGATGAAGGCTATTTGGGCTGTTTCCATTTTTTTTTTTTTTTTTGGTAATTGTGAATACAGCTGCTGTAAATATAAAAGTCATAGTAAAGCAAAGGTAATATATACTCAAAACCCACTTCCCTGTTATCTTACTACATTTTTACTAGTATCTGTGCTCTTGAGGTTATTTACATCTGTTGTACTGTATGACAGAAATGCTATATATAATGGTGTATTACTGAGTATTTCTTCCTCAACTCACAGTGAAGTCACACTGATCGTTTGAAATCAGCGGTGGTGGGAGTATGTATACCATAGAAATTGGCAAGTGCTACCTCTCAGGGCCTATATTCTGCTACCAGAGATAGTTGTTAAACATTTCTCAGCACACTAATCCTGCTAACAATGATAGTGTGCACCAGAAATCTCAGAACAAGAAGCCAGTAAGTGTACCTTATGATCATGGATGCCATGTTTCCTAGATGTTTAATGCCAGCTATGATTTCAGTGAGCAATTAATTAAATATGTATAATTGTGATTTACAATTTTTGACTTATATATGCCTTTACCTATTACTAAATTCATTTGCCAGTCCACCTATTTTCACTTTGTGTGTGTGTGTGTTTTTTTTGTTGTTTGTTTATTTATTTGTTTTAGAGTTAGGATCTTTCTCTGTTGTCCAGACTTGAGTGCAGTGGTGCGATCATAGCTCACTGTAACCTCAAACTCCTGAGCTCAAGTAATTCTCCTGCCTTGGCCTTCCAAAAAGCTGGGATTACAGGCCTGAGCCACCACACCCAGTCCATATCCTCACATTTATTTTTGAAAATAGTGTCATTGTGTCACCGATAGCATGTTCTGCTGCTGGTTGCTTACAGGCCTAAGTGAACAAGCATGAGATGTAGTGCAAGGAAGATAACTTTATCCCAAAGCTGGCAAATAGCCAGACTTATGCCTAAACCAAGCAAAATTTCAAAATTGCAGACTGAGGATAGGGGATTTTAAAGGGGAAGAATGGAATGAGGAGTATCTGGGAGCAGCACAGGGAGCTGATCTTGCTTGTTATCTTGAATTGTTGTCCACCTAGAAAACTGGCTGATGTCTTCCTGATTGTGGCCATGTTGTAGATTAATTGCCATAAGATGACTTCTAAATGATGGAGAATTCTGCTTTGTGGTTATTCCAAGTTCAGCCTCTGTAACAGCCTCTGGAATTTCTCAAGCAAGTACACAATTGCCTTCAAAAAGAAAAAAAAAATCTTTGATATGTAGGCTAAAAGAGAAGAAGTCTTAAAACCATTCTCAAAAGCTGACATGGAAATTCTGTTACAACTGAACCTCAGAGAATCACATAAATATTTGCAAGAGTGCAAAGTTTGTAAACATCATAGTTTGTAAACATCAACGAACCTTTTATTTGGACCAGTTCAGGGATAAAATGACAAACATGCTCTGTGAAACCTGGAGTTGGCCAGGCTTTTTACTTGCTGTGATCTGATGAAATATTTTAGTTGTATCTACTTTCTTCTTTTTTCTTTGTTATGCGCTGACTCCCCAGGCATTAGCTGGAAATAAATTAAAAGACCATGGAAGCTGGTGATTCTGTAGCCAGCAAGTTATTAGAATAGAGTTGATTATCTGGAGGTGTTTGCATATGGAAGCAGCCCTCCTACCAATTCATTTCCATTTTAACCCAAGAGGTATGTGCAAAGCTTGTGAACACCCTTAGAGGGTTTGATCCCTCTGCCTATGTGGCTTCTGGTGCAGGGATTAGCACTTAACATCCATAAAAGGAAAATCATAAATAAAAGCAAAATGACACAGGAGAAATATACTTCTAAAAAGTATTAGAAATGATTTCTCAATGTGGTGTCAGAAAAAGTCAGACTTAGTAAGGAGAGACTATTGCATTTGGGAAAGGGGAATTGCTAGAATAAAGGGAAAGGAACTTTTGCAATGGGAGAATGTGCTGACCTGATCATGGTAGTATCTACAAGAGTCTCAAAGATCAGTCAGAGCCTTTTTTCTTTTTCTTTTTTTCCATAGGGAGGAATAAACAAGGCTAGAAAGAACCAGGTGTGGGGGAGTGGGATTAGCAGGTGATGTGTTTGGACAGTTGAGAAGAAAATGTCTTTTCTGTGATCAGCGGATTCCCAGGAGGCCTGTTTAGGAGATTTTGCTACTTGTTCCACTGCCTCTTTAAGTTCCCAATGCTTAATTAAACTCAAGATTGGGTCAAAGTTCAAGGTCTTGTGAAAGGAGATGTCTCCAAAGTTTGGTCAAGTCAAGTTAGTAGGTCTTTTTTCCAGATTGGTCAGTGGGGTCAAGAAGTTCAATGAATCATTTATAAGACAAAGAATGGGAATTTAGAAGACTGTGGCCTTGTTATAGGTAGACAGGAGGGTTATAGTCAACTTGAAATAATCAAAAGGATCATAATTCAATTTTTAAAAGTTTATTCAAGCAAAAACCTGGGAATAACCATTTGGAAGACAGAGAAATTTAAAAAGTTAAATGATTGCTTATATAGGCGGAAAACAAAGATGTTTAACAGGATTACAACATTTTCTATACATAACTGGTTTTTGAATTACAACAATTTAGTCTATTTTTAAAAAAATATGGCTTATTTTTATTTCCTTCCCTATTTAAAGGGTATCTTTAACATTCTATTTTAAGACAATGTGATAGCCATGAAGTCTTTGTATAAGAAAAGTAAGAGGGAGATTAATTTATCATGAATATAAACGGTGAGGAGGAAAGCTGTCTTCCCTCGCACCCTTCAGCCACTTACAAATTTTACAAAACAACGCAAATAAGGGAAAAAGCTTAATCTATAACAGAGAAACAAAGGTTACAGCTTCCTAGTTTACAACTGCCTGTCATATGACTCAGGCCTCAAAAATCACATTTCTTTAAAGACCCAAAATAATTTAGAGTTCCAACAGCTTAGATTTTGAATTACTTATTTTCATATCATGTATGAGTCTCCTGTAAATTATATACAAAAGGATAGCCCTTAATAAGCTATTTTCTGAAACACAAAAGGGTGGTGGTTGTGCGTGCCAAAACTTCACCTTTAACCCTTGAAGTTTCTCTGAAAAGTCAACTCACAGAAGGTAGATTAATAGAACAGGAATGTCAATTTATTAATGTGCACATGGGGAAGACTCACAGGGTAGTTATCCTAATCCCCCAATAGGGTTCAGAAGCTTATTTATATCCATTTTGATGTTACAGAAAAAAATGGGGGCTTAGCTGTGAAAAAATAGGTTAGGTAGGAAAGTGGGTTATAGGAGGAGGAGGATGAGGTGGCCTGGTGACCAAAGGTGGTCTTGCATTGTTGATAACTTCACAAGTAGTAGCCCTTAGAAATAATAGATGGTGAATGTTTCTTTCAGACCTTTGTTTTGTTTTTTGTTTTTTTGAGTTGGAGTCTCACTCCATCACCCAGACTGGAGTGCAGTGGCCGCTCCCGGCCACCGCAGCCTCGACCTGCTGGGCTCCGGTGATCCTTCCGCCTCAGCCTTCCAAGTAGCTGGAACTACAGGCGCGCGCTACCACACCCGGCTAATATTTTGATTTATTGCAGAGATGAGGTCTCACCAAGTTGCCCAAACGGGTCTCTAACCCGCGGGCTCAGGCAATCCACTCACCTCAGCCTCCCAAGGCACAGGATTACAGGCTGAGCCACCAAGCCTGGTCTTTCAGACCTTTGAAGATATCAGACTCTCAGTCAATCTTTCCATGATTGGACAAGGCCTCGGAGAAAATCTGGCTGGGTCAGTACAGACTTTCTTGATAGTTGTAAGTCTCCCCCACAAAAGATAACTTTTTATCTCTTGTATTTCTAGACCTTCTGAGTAATCATCTTCAGTTATGTCAAGGAAATATATTTTGGGGTGAAATATTTTGTTTTCTTTCATGGTTGTGGTAGTGGGATTTCTCAATGTTTTTTCAGGAAGACAGGGCTCAGATAAAGTTTAATATTGTCAGCAGTAAATGCAGTTTTACATGAGACTTCTTTCTTCTGTGGGAGACCAGAATATGCTGCCCTTAAATATGAAGGATAGTTAAGTTGAAGACAATTAAGAAGAAGCAGACTCAGGAAAGCTCTCTGCCTTCCATTTGCCTAAAAGCAGAACATATATTTACAAAGGTATCCTGTCCCCTCTTCTACCAGGGAGAACAAAAGTTAACCACTAAAGACTCTGTACCCTTATTGGTCTGGAGAACATAACAGAAGAACTGACATTGGCAAGCTTGACTAACTAGCCTTTATCTGCCATTTATTTGCCTTTCCTGAAGTTACTGTCCATGGAGACTTGGTTTCTTTCCTTTTTCTTGTCACTTTTCTAAAAGCTTATTGTTCTTTTTTTGAAGATGCTATATAAACAGGAATTCAAAGCCACTTCTTGGAGAACTCTTGGGTCAAACAAGACAGGCTTTAATTTTATGGCTATAAAGTGGAGAAGCAGGAACATGGTTCATAAACCAACTTCTCCCTGGGTGAGAAGTGAGGGGGTTATATAAATTATAGAAGTGAGGGAGTTATATAAGGTTTCTTTAATGAAGAGGTTGGACATTAAAAGCAAGGGGAGGAATAGTCACAGGAATGGGTAGAGATTACCTAGAATTTAGATCATACCCCTTTTCTATATTTTTTTGGTCCATCTGATTCCTTTCATGGTTGCTAAGGGATGTCATTTACTGTGGAAAGCACATTATAATGAGGTTAGAAGTTCTTCAGAGGTTGAGTGGACTGCCATCTTGAATTCTACTAGTTTAGCTTGTCTGGTCATAAAGGAAGTTTCTATTGACAGGCCTTTCTGTTTTTTTTTTTTTTTTTAGAGTTGGAGTCTTACTCTGTCACTCCTGGCCACTGCAGCCTCAACCTGCTGGGCTCTGGCGATCCTTCCGCCTCAGCCTTCCGAGTTGCCGGAATCACAGACACACGCTACCACGCCTGGCTAATTTTTTTGATTTATTGTAGAGATGAGGTCTCGCCAAGTTGCCCAGGCGGGTCTCAAACCCGCGGGCTCAGGCAATCCACTCACCTCAGCCTCCCAAAGGTGCGGGATTACCGGCTGAGCCACCGAGCCCAGCTCCTTTCTGTTTCTTAAAGATAAGCAGGATTAGGTCGGGGTAGAAATTCAGCGGTCATGTAGGCATTACAGTGAGTAACAGAACTATTCATTCTCTGGGTATCTCCCATGTGTATATGGAATATTCATTTTAATAAACTTCTGTTTGTTTTTCTTTTGCCAGTCTGTCTTTTGTGACAGGGGTTCATCCAACTAAGAACCTATGGGGCTGTTTTTCCCCTACAGTTCTTAACTATAGCCTCTAATGCAGTGATCTATTTGAGAAACTGTACTAGACATTTTTGTTTTGCCTTTGGGAATTGCTTGGTGGGTAGAAGAAAGAATTTTGTTTGGGAGCAGAACTTGTAACTTCTGTTTCTGTCACAAAGAATCTGTGTTGTCCTCCAACACAAATTCCCAAATACTACTTATAAGATGTGAAATGTCACCAAAATATTTTTACAATTAGAAACTGCTATAATTCAGACTTTGAAATAACCTCACAGTATTCTAAAATCTAGATTGTTACTTTCTGAAGCTAAAACAAAATCAACTTTCTTTCTTTCTCTTTCTTTCTTTCTTTCTTTCTTTCTTTCTTTCTTTCTTTCTTTCTTTCTTTCTTTTCTTTCTTTTCTTTCTTTCCTTTGTTCTATCTTTTCCTTCTTTCTTTCCTTTTTGAATCAAAGTCTCACTCTGTTGCCCAGGCTGGAGTGCAATGGCATGCTCACGGCCGCCACAGCCTTGACCTGCTGGGTTCAGGTGATCCTTCCGCCTCAGCTTTCCAAGTCGCTGGAACTACAGGTGTGTGCCACCATGCCTGGCTAATTTTTTTGATTTATTGTAGACACCAGGGCTTGCTAAATTGCCCAGGCTGGTCTCAAACCCCCGGGCTCAGGCAATCCCAAAGTGCTGGGATTATAGGTGTGGGCCACAATACCCAGCAACCTTCCTTTCTTTCAACTCCTTGGTTTCTTTCTCTCTTCTCTTCTTTCCTTCCTGCCGATATTATCATTTTTGGCATTAGACACATTATCTTCTCCACAAAGAGTTTTATGTTTTTGTGGATTTCCCATTTTCAATTAACACTAAAATGATATAGAGCATAACTTAATATTGCTTCACTCAGAAAGCACTTAATATTTTTGTGTCGTTAGAACTATAATCACCAGCCTGTCATACATTCTTCAATGGTGTGCTGGTTAGTGAAGATTTACTTTCGGGTACTTTGTAACCGAGAATTTCCACTTCAGCTTCTAAAAAATTGTTTTAAGCCTTTTTCACTCTTAGACTACACTTTAAAGTCTTTTTTCCCCTCCTTTTCTCTCTAATCTAATTGTGTACTTGCTTGAGAAGTTCCAGAGGGTGTTCTAGAGGCTGAGCTTGGAATAACAGAATATGGAGACCCCATGGCAGAATTCTCTGTTGTTTAGAGGTTACCAGAAGGTGATTAAGCTACAGCCTTGCCACAACTGAGAAGACATCAGTCAGCTCTCCAGGTGGACAATCTAGGTAACCATCCAAGCAAGATCAGCTACCTGTGCTGCTCTTCATTCCATTCTTTCCCTTTAAGATCCCCTATCCTCAGTCTACAACTTTGAAATAGATTTTTTGAGGCATGAGCCTGGTCATTTTCCCATCTGCTGGCTTTTGGAATAAAGTCTGCTTTCTGTTTGTTTGTTTTTTTGAGTTGGAGTCTCACTCTGTCACCCAGACTGGAGTGCAGTGGCCGCTCACGGCCACTGTAGCCTTGACCTGCTGGGCTCCAGCGATCCTTCCGCCTCAGCCTTCCAAGTAGCCGGAATTACAGGCATGCGCTACCACGCCTGGCTGATTTTTTGATTTATTGTAGAGATGAAGTCTCGCTGCCCAGGCGGGTCTCGAACTCGCGGGCTCAGGCAATCCACTCACCTCAGCCTCCCAAAGGCCCGGGATTACAGGCTGAGCCACCAAGCCCGGCTAAGTCTGCTTTCTTACATTACATCCTGTGCTTGTTCATTTTGGCCTGCAAGTGACTAGTAGCAGAACTTACTCTCAGCAACAACCTTAACATTTGAAATATACACATGCATATACACATTGTGCACACATCTGAAATGAAATGGATACACATTTGAGAGACTGGGTAGTGCTGTTGAAGGTCAGACACATAGATCTAGATTTGAATGTCAGTCTTCCCCTTACTCTAAATCCTTGAGCATGTCACTCAAATTCTGTGAGCACCTTTCCACATCTGCAAAATACTGATAATAAGTTTTGCTAAAGGCGTTGTGAGAATTAAATGGAATGAGTTTGCATATGCAAAAGAAACAGATTAGGTAAAGAGCAAATGTTAGTTTTCTACTCTAAATTTTTGAATGCTTGACAGTGCAGTAAGCTAGATTAGGCATTAGCGGGGTCCTATTTTTAAGAAACTTACAATTAAATTGGGGAAATATATAGACATATATAAGATATGTAAGCACATATTTACGTATCTTACATCTTCAGAATATTCACCTAGGACTTTGTAAAACTTATCACCATTTGAAATTAATCAATCTTATAATTTGATTCCAGTGATTACTCATAATTTAATTTTAGGAGATCTCTTTTATCACCATCCATCTGCCTTGAGCACTTGGGCCCTCTTTGTGGCTAAGTTTTTACTAATGAAAAAACGATGTACTCCCCCTACTCAGCACTACACAATATTGGTAGTCCTTACTGTAGTTTGCATTGTAGGTAAGGAATGGATCTGAATAGGACTTTTTGTCTTCCAGACCTGTCTTTCTCTTCCTGCACCCAAGGATTTGCATCTCTCAGCTGCTCAGCACCAATATCACTCCTCAGTGGCTGCCTTCTCAAAATGAGTCAAATTCCAAGCTAACCAGATAAAAACTCCTGCCATCTCCCTAGGTGAATGAGAAAACATGGATGAAAGAAGAGGAGCATTGAGGGAACCCTGGGTCAGTTGAACCCCACTGAGGCATGTAAGCTGGTGAGGGGAGTGGCCTAAGTGAAGTCACCACAAATGAAAGGAAACAAGTGCACAGGGAACCAGGGAACACCAGCCTCTCCTTACACAGCATGATTACACAGCTATGAATGTGTCCCAATTCATGCTTCACCACGCTCCAATGTCTTTTTTGTCCTCGGGTGGCCACAGAGCTATTGGGTTGAATGAAGTATTAATTCGACTGCGGAGACTGTAAATGATTTTGTTTTGCACTTGGCAAAGGTCGATCATGGCAATGATGGTTGTGTGCAAATTTCTTTCTAGGCACTGTCTGGCTTTCAAATAATTTTACTTTCCAGGCATGAAAAATGGGGTCAGTGTTCTCAAAAGGCAACTTGAGGGTTTTGTAGATATATCTTCTGAGAGAGGAACTACATTACTATTTTGTGACTGCAAAAAGATCCTGATAAGGGCTATGCTTAGCCCAGCAAGGGAAGATCTTTACATTTGAACAGGTTCTTCCTACTGTATAATATACCAGTTACTAAAGGGTTATGAAATAAAATATTTTATCCCAAAATATACTTGTTTGACATATTTTTAGATGTTTGTTCAGAGGGCTTGCAAACAGAGGTAGCCCTGCAAGGTCATCTTTTGTTGAGGGGATTTGCATTTTTAAAGAAAATCTGCACTGACCCAGCCAGGAACATATCAGAGAGCTGGCATAGTGATCTCTTGAAAGAAAAACCACACTCTGTTCTTTACTAAAAGCTTGATATAGTTGCACAAAAATTATCCTGCTAAAGAGGGTGGGCTACAGGTGTCTGCTACAGAGAGATTGCCATCTCTCTGCCTCTGAAGAGCAAGGTAGTGGCCTTTTCCCAGAACATGCATTTTGCCTTTGACAGGAGACTTGATAGACTTTGTGGATATGCTAATGAATGTGCTAAAAGGTGGTCTGATTATCATTTCTACACCTTTGATAAGTTAAAGGGTGGGGTTGAGCTTTTACCTTCAACAGGGAATTTGAAAGATTTTCTGCAATTATTATGCTAAACCATGAAATGAAAGTTTAGGCTGTACCATTTCTATATCTTGATGGACTTTTCTTTTGATGAGCTGAGGAAGTGGGGTGAACAGGCGAGGCCACATTCCAGTGTGCAGGACAGTCCTGCCTGCAGAAAAGATGTTAGGATGCATCCCTATTTTAAACTTAAGAACTGCCTACAAGATATTTACCTATGTCTAATCTATACTGACCACCCTGCCTCATCTCTCTCCCTCAGAGATTTTTTTTCATCCCATAATCATATGGGGAGCAGAGGGAGGAAGGTTTGTCTGCTGTAACTGTTTCAAAGCTGACAAGGGGTGTAGGCCTACCTAGACAGGGATCAGAAATCTTGCCCTAAGTGATCTGGTTTTATTGGTGGCATCAATCACAGGCACCAGCTGGAGTCCTCACATGACCATTGTGCCAGCATGGAATTTCTTAATTCTGGAATAAACAAATTTAACGTGTCATTTAAAGAGACATGGACCAAAAATTAGCAGAATTATAACTATTACAATGGCCCAATATAAGAAATAACTTAAGAAAGCTCCTCCTTGTGCAGCAAGTATAGAAATTAAATGAAGCTGGGTATACATACTGACAACAGCCGGACTTGGTGGCTCAGCCTGTAATCCCGCGCCTTTGGGAGGCTGAGGTGAGTGGATTGCCTGAGCCCGCGGGTTTGAGACCCGCCTGGGCAACTTGGCGAGACCTTATCTCTACAATAAATCAAAATGAGCTGGATGTGGTAGCACGCGCCTGTAGTTTCAGCTACTTGGAAGGCTGAGGCGGAAGGATTGCCGGAGCCCAGCAGGTCGAGGCTGCGGTGGCCGGGAGCGGCCACTGCACTCCAGTCTGGGTGACAGAGTGAGACTCCAACTCAAAAAATAAAAAAGAAAAAAAATACATACTGACAATTTAGGTGGTGGCTGATTACCTTTTGTACAAGTGAGGCAGGGGTCCTTCTGCAAACGCAGAAAAAAACAGAAACAGGGGAAATAAGTTACTTCCTGTTTCTTTGTGCTTTCTCTTTACCTGGCTTTTTACTTTGGCAAGCTACATGCTTAAACTTTTGGCAGAAACCAATCAGAATAGGAGGCAGGGGCCCTTCTGAAAAAGCAGAATAAAGGGAAAATAAGTTACTTCCTGATTCTTTGTGCTACCTCTTTCGAGGGCTTTCTACTTTGGCGGGCTACATGTTTAAACTTTTGGTAGAATCCAATCAGAATAGTAATCCTGTAAACCAATCAGCAAATAGGACATGCAAATGAGATGATTATGTAAAACCAACCAATGTGCAACCTATAAGACTAACAGTAGCCCCAAGCTATGGAAAAATCCAATCAAATTGAATGGAGCAAATATGTTATCTTATAAGGAAGACAAAGGGATTACAATGTAAAGAGAAGTTGAAAAGGTATATAAGGCAGTTCCCCACTGCATCTGGGGCTCAGTCTTTGGATGTGAATCTGTTGAACTGCTGCTGGCATGAATAAACACTACTTCCTGGCAAAGAAGCCTCAGTGTCCTGTCTCTCTGTGGAAGATTCCTGCTACATTTCTGGTGCATTGGCTAGGAAATGAGAGGCAGAGACAGTATTTCTACCTCCTTTGTCACCTGGGTACAACCTCCAGGACACCGGAAGAGGTGACCTCACCTGGCGCCAGCAGACCATTTGATCCATGGGAGACTAGCCCTCCTGGGGTGTTGGGGTAAGGATCTTGGGAGCACAACAACCTGGTGAGACCCAGGAACCAGTCAGAGAAACCCACCCATCAGATTGGTAAGAACCCAGGTTCAGTTTGGTAGACTTGTTCCTAAGAGGCAGAAGGGGAGCCTGATCACCTCCCAGAGTTGCCAGAGTAGTCCCACAGGGGATTGAATTCATAACTCAAAGGTGCTTACCGGTGGGTTGGAGACTTTGTGTGAATGCAAGTGAATGAGATGTCACTTGGTGGCGAATCAAGTGCAGTAGTCCTGATTTGGTTCTGGTGGTGACCTTCACCCTGTTAAATGACAGGAGTAGGTTCAGGAACTAGCCAGACATGGTAGTGCATGCCCATGGTTCCAGCTACTTGGAAGTCTGACCTGAATGGACACGTGGTTGGGGGTTTATAATGACTTGCTTATTGCCAGAAGGCACCCGAAATATTCCTGCAAGGGGTACAACTGGAAACGGATGAAGTGTGTGTCTATCCCTTCTCTCTTCCCATTTTTTCCCCATCTTGTGTGTGATTGTTGTCTTTTAGTGGGTGCAAATTAAGTTAGCCCCCAGGAGGCTCCAAACGCTCTTTGACGTAGACTGACCATCATTTGGGGTGGGCTGGTCTTCTGAGGGGATCACTGGACAAATAATTAGCTAGGTGCTTAGGGTTATTGTGGGAGATCAGGCCACCCTGACCAGTTTCCCTACATAGACTGTTGGCAAGATATAGATCTCTCCAGACCACCCTGGATAAAAGTCTGTTTAGAAGAAAGCTATAAAGTCATGCTGGACCAAACAATAGCTCCCTCGAAATGCCACCCAGAAACAGGAAAGCCCATTCTGGCTGAGGAACCCAAGAAGAACCTCCCCGCCTTATGTACCATTACACCCCTCTCTGCCACCACTGTCAATTCCTGCTGGCATAGTGGATGTAAGGTCAGAAGCAAGCCCCAGCATGGAATCCACCCCTCCTCCTCAGCCTCCTGAAATGTCCAAGTCAGTAGCTACTCCTGAGTCACCAGTGCTGATTCCATATGCTTCCACAGAGAGATACCCAGAATGTCAAGGGACTTTACTGTTACCACTGAGAGAAATGAGAGGGGCCCTTTACTATAGTCCAGATGGCCAAATTCAAGGAGGGCAGTATACCTTCATATATCAGCCATTTACTACCGCTGACCTCCTGAAATGGAAACACCATACTCTTTTTCATATACTGAGAAGCCTAAGGCCGTGATTGATCTGACGCAGTCTTTCATTCAGACCCATAAGCCCACTTGGTCTGACTGCCGCCAGCTTCTCCTGACCCCGTTTAACACTGAAAAACATTTCAGAGTTACTCAAGGTGCCTTAAAATGGCTAGAGGAACTTGCACCCGAAGAGATAATGAATGCTCAGGCATATGCCCAAAATTGGTTCCCTGAGAAGGATCCCCAGTGGGATACCAAGAGGCCCTTTTGGGTGGATTGAGAGAAGGAGGGAAAAAGGCTGTGAATATAAGGAAAATCTCAGAAGTACTCCAGAGCCCTGAAGAAAGCCCCCAGTCAGTTTTATGAGAGGCTATGTGAGGCATTTTGCCTCTACACTCCCTTTAACCCACAGGAGGCTGAGAATCAGAGAATGATTAATGCAGCCTTTGCCAGTCAGGCCCAGGGAGACATTTGGTGCAAGTTACAAAAACTGGAGGGCTTTGCTGGAATGATGCTAGTCAGGTGATAGAAGTTATCACAAAGGTATTTGTTAATAGAGACCAAGAGGCCCGGAGGGAAGTCAACCGAAAGGTGAAAAAGAAGGTAGACCTGCTTGCTGCTGCTTTGGCAGAGCGACACTCCTGGATCCCGTCCATCAGGATGAGGACAAGGCTGAGGTTATGGCTGGGGGTGAGGCCGGCAAAATGAGTTACCCCACCTGATGACAAGATTATGGCAGAACCAATGTGTGCATTGTTTCCGAGAAGGGCACTGGAAAAATGAATGTCCAGAGCTGGAAGATTTTCAGTTTCCCAGGGAAGAGAAAGAGGTCAGGTGGTTCAGGGACAATACTGACCTGTACCACAACCATATGTGGCCCCTGAGAGTAATTTCATTGGCCTAGCCACCATGGAGAACTATGGGAAAGACTAGGACAGACTGGGCTCCATTTTGCTGGACCCCTGGGAGCCTGTGGTCTGAATGACTGTGGGGGACTGGCCCCTTGACTTCATGGCAGATACTGGGGCAGAACACTCTGTAGTAACCCAACTAGTAGGCCCCCCTCTCACCAAGATAAGCCACTATTGTGAGAGCCATGGGTGGTCGAGCTCACCGCCCCTTTCTACAGCCTCAGTGATGTAATACTTGCAAAGCCCCTCTATGAGGCCACAGAGGAGGGAAAATGAGAGCTATGTTATGGAAACGAGTGCAGAAAAAGGCCTTTGAGGAAATTAAGCAAGACATTATTAGTGTACCCAGCCTGGGGCTCCCTAACATATGTAAGACACAGACTCTAAGTATGCCTTTACCACCCTTCATGCACACTGGGCTCTATATAAGGAAAAGGGCCTGATGAACTCAGGAGGCAAAGACATAAAGCATGGTAGAGAAATTCTTGAACTGTTGGATGCTGTATGGGACCCTAAGAAGGTAGCAGCTATGCATTGCCGGGGACACCAAAGGGGAGACTCAAGAGTCACTCAGGGAAACCAAAAGGCAGACCGGGAGGCAAAGCTTGCAGCCTCCCAGGAGACAACAGAGCCAGCCACTTTTGCTGCAGCATTGTTCCCAAGTCCATTGGCAGAATGGACAATTACTCACAGCATGAGCAGACATGGTTCAAAACGGAAGAAGGAGACTATCTTCTAAGTGGACAGTGGAAATTTAAGGATGGGAGAGTTGTCATCCCTGAAGATTTGGCCCCAACTTTCATCAGGCAATTTCACCAGGAAACCCAAATGGGTCAGACCGCCCTCGAGACCACACTAGGCCTACACTTTTATATTCCCTGCTTAGCATAGCCCGGGCAGTATGTGAGCAATGTAAAGTTTGTTCTTAAATATTCTAGTCAAAGCCTTGGTAAAGTAACCAGTGTTTTCAATTATATCCTGTTACAAAAGAAAACAGATTCTTATTGAACTTATGCAAACAACAATACTGTTAAAAATCAATACTTCCAAACATTTTCAAATTCTGAATAAATTAGGTAGAAAGAAAAATGTTTCAAATTTTGCTTACAAGAGCATATTTTACTCATTTGTGAAAGAGTTTAGCTTCAAGAAAATGGTGTGGACCAGGCATGGTGGCTCATGCCTATAATCCCAGCACTATGGGAGGCCGAGGTGAGAGGATTTCCTGAGTACATGGGTTTGAGACCAACCTGACTAATTTGGTGAGACCGCATTTCTACAATAATCAAAGCATTAGCCAGATGTGGTGGCGCATGCCTGCAGTTTCAGTTAGTTCGGAAGTTGTGGTGGAAGTATTACCTGACCCCAGGAGGTCAAGTCTGAGTTGGTAATGAGTGTGCCACTGCATTCCAGCCTGGGTGACACACAGGGAGACTCCATCTAAAAAAAAAAAGTGTTTCTTTTGACTCTGAAAAATATAGCAAAAAATAATTAGCAATACTTTCAACAAAAAAATTATACAATTATTTGGTTTATATTAATTCAGTTTATGCAATTAACTCTTGTTCTGTCCTATGGTGGATTAGCAATCTTTATGTGGGAGATGGAATCAACCCTCCTCATTTTCTTTTTTTTTTTTTTTTGAGTTGGAGTCTCACTCTGTCGCCCAGACTGGAGTGCAGTGGCTGCTCCCGGCCACTGCAGCCTCACCTGCTGGGCTCCGGCAATCCTTCCTTCTCAGCCTTCCCAGTAGCCGGAATTACAGGCATGCGCTACCGCATCCAGCTGATTTTTTGATTTATTGTAGAGATGAGGTCTCGCTGCCCAGGCGGGTCTCGAACCCGCAGACTCAGGCAATCCACTCACCTCAGCCTCCCAAAGGCGAGGGATTACAGGCTGAGCCACCGAGCCCGGCTCAACCCTGCTCATTTTCATCGTTAAAGAATAACATGAAGACTCAGATGCTGGGTGGAGTGAAGCAGCTCTTTTAATATCATTTCTTGCAAGAATGGATGCCTCCCGGGTGAGCAGGCACCCCAAAGCAAGAAGAACCAGTACTTTTCCCTAAAACGCAGGTTCTTTTCCTGGTTCCTCATTGACTGAGCACTGCAGAAGTCACAGGTTTTCCCATATGATGCCTATGTGACACATTTCAATTGACTTACAGAATCATTTCATTTGTAAGTCCTATTTGCAGATTGGCTTTCAGAATTACCATTCTGATTGGGTCCTGCTAAAAGTATAAACATGAATCCCACCAGAATAAAAAACCCTTGAAAAAGAAACACAAAGAAGCAGAAAGTGAATGAACAAAAGAGAAGCACAAAGCATTTAAACACCATCTTGAGGATCCAAGACAAGCTAGACTCCAATTTGAAAATAAATCACCATTCTTTTTTTCCACACTCATGAGCACCTAAGTTTTGTTTTGTTTTGTTTTTGTGTTGGAGTTTTACTCTGTCACCCAGGCTGGAGTGCAGTGGCATGCTCCCAGCCACTGCAGCCTTGACCTGCTGGGCTCCGGCGATTCTTTTGCCTCAGCCTTCCAAGTAGCTGAAACTACAGGCGCGTGCTACCACACCCGGCTAATTTTTGATTTATTGTAGAGATGAGGTCTCTCCAAGTTGCCCAGGTGGGTCTCGAATCCGCGGGCTCCCAAAGTGCTGGGATTACATGTTGAGTCACCGAGCCCAGCCATATTCATTAACTTATAATCATAGTTGTAGTTTTTACACCATGACCTGATATTAATTCTATCTAGGTGATTGATATTACATAGTTGAACATATCAGAATTATAGTAATGTTATACAATTTTGGAACACATGTTAATGAAGCACATAAATATAACCTTAGGAAAGTGAAGCACTCTTTCATGCTTGACAGTGCTTCTTGTGTGATTTTAGCATACCAAATGAGTTAAGCATCTCCTAGGATTTCCAGAAATCTAATACGAAAAAATTTTTTTTTAAAGGTTAGAAAGACTGAATTGAGAACCTGAAATTTTCATGTTGAAAAGTTTGTTAAATATTATAGGTTTTAAAAGCATGATATTATAACACCGGATTACAGGTATTGCAAAAATATTCATTTAGCCAAAATGATTATTTAGAGATTTAGAAAAGCAAAAACCTTACTCCTGATAGAAAAAAATCTATTTCCTTAGGCAATAAAAAGAAAGACAGCATGGGTCCATTGTCCCCCATCCCTTTTTTGTAGTTTACTTTAAAAGTGAATAAAACCTTTCATTATTTCTTGGAATTGCACAACACTCTTGTTTAAAAGAAGACAGCAAATTTTATCCTTGCATGAGGGTTTTAATAACATCAGAGTTAATTTGAATAAAACTTTATAAACAAATTATTTAATTTTGATTAGTTTGATAAGGGAAAATTTTCATAAAGATTTTTACAAACTTATAACATTAATACTTTTCACTAAATTCTATAATTTTCACTAAAGAACAGATTAATGCTTTAAGAATAAACACTATTATTTTGACACAGCCTAGATTTTGAACAAGAATCAGTATACTTTATTTATAGAAAACTAAATTATACCCTTTAAATTTTAACTGACTTGATTATAGATAAAATTCTTTTTTAAATACAATTAATCTGCCATAAACCTTTAACAACTTGTTTAAACTTTGTTTCATTTTTATCATTTTACCTTAAGATAAACATTTATTCTTTTTAAATTTGTTCTTTTTAGTTTACAAATTATTTATATTTTTATAAATTTTTCATGTAAGATTGTTTTTCTTACATTTGATAGATTTAATTACACACATTAATTGCAATGTTAACTTCTGGTGTCTTTTATTTTTAGTGAAAAGTAACTTAGAAGGTAAGCAATTTTTTTTTTAAATAATTAATCAGTATTTTTTATTATGGTTTTGTGGGGTACAGTTAAGGGTTAGGTGTACAATTACGTTTCATTCAGACACCCTGTTGATAAGAGGTGTTTTCCCAGTCCCAGACAGATATTTGCTACTGTTAATCACATCTCCCTCCCCCCCCATAGTTTCCCAGTACCGTCAGTCATTTTGTTATAGTATTACATTGGATGTTCAAGGTCCATTATATGAGTGAGAACATGTGATATTCTGATCTTTGTTTCTGTGTGAGGTCACTCAGTATTATAGACTCTAGTTCCATCCAGGTTGCTGCAAAATTCATGATTTTGTTCTTTTTTATGGCTGCGTAGTATTCCATCGTGTATATGTACCACATTTTTTTAATCCAGTCCTCTTTTGATGGGCAGCATGGTTGTTTCCAGGTTCTTGCTATTGTGAACAACGCTGCGATAAACATACGTGTGCAGGTATCTTTTTTATAGAGTGATTTGTGTTCTTCAGGGTATATTCCCAGTAGGGGGATTGCAGGGTCATATGGAAGGTCAATTTTTAGAGCTTTTAGGAATCGCCACACTGCTTTCCACAGAGGTTGCACTAGTTTACACTCCCACCAGCAGTGTAGAAGTGTTCCCTTTTCACCACACCCTCTCCAGCAGCTGTTATTTTTTGAGTTGTTGATAATTGCCATTCTGACTGGAGTTAGGTGGTATCTCAGTGTGGTTTTGATTTGCATCTCCCTGATGATTAGTGAGGTTGAGCATTTCTTCATGTGTTTGTTGGCTGCTCGAATGTCTTCTTTTGTGAAGTGTCTGTTCATGTCTTTTGCCCATTTTATAATGGGGTTGTTTGTTTTCTTCTTTTCAGTACGCTTCAGTTCCTTGTAGATCCAGGATGTTAAGCCTTTGTCAGACCTAGAGTTGGCAAAGACTTTTTCCCAGTCTGTAGGCTGTCTCCCTGCTCTCTTGATGGTTTCTTTGGCTTTGCAGAAGCTTGTCAGTTTAATAAGGTCCCATTTGTCTATCTTCTCTCTTAAGTCCTGTGGGTTTCGGGTTTTGTACAGGAATTGGATGCCAGTTCCGATTTCCATGAGAGTATTTCCTTCCTTTTCTAAGGTTCTTATGGTTTGAGGTTTTACATTTAGGTCTCTGATCCATTTGGAGTTAACCTTTGTGCATGGGGATAGATAGGGGTCCTGTTTCAATCTTCTGCATGTGGTCAGCCAATTTTCCCAGCACCATTTACTGAATAGGTTCTCCTCTCCCCATTGGTAGGTGGTGGGGGCTTTGTCGAAGATGAGTTGGTTGAGGAATTGAGGTTTTGCTTCTGGAATCTCAATTCTGTTCCATTGATCTATATACCTGTTCCTGTACCAATACCAAGCTGTTTTGATGATTGTAGCTTTATAGTAAAGTTTGAAGTCTGGTATTGTGATACCACCTGCTTTGTTTTTTTTGCTGAGGATTGTTCTGGCTATTCTTGGACGTTTGTGTTTCCATATGAATTCCTGTGTTGTTTTTTCTAGGTCTGAGAAGAATGTTTTTGGTAATTTAATGGGTATTGCATTGAATTTGTAGATTGCCTTAGGTAAGATGGACATCTTCACAATGTTGATTCTTCCGATCCATGAGCATGGGATATTTTTCCACTTGTTCGTGTCAGCTTTGATTTCTTTGAGCAGTGTTTTGTAATTTTCATTGTAAAGGTCTTTCACGTCTCTAGTTAGGAAGATGCCAAGGTATTTCATTTTTTTTGTGGCTATTGTGAATGGAATTTTGTTTTTTATTTGGGTTTCTGTTTGTTTATTATTGGTGTAGAGACATGCGATTGTCTTTTGTACATTTATTTTGTATCCTGAGACTTTGCCAAAGGCCTTTATCAATGTAAGGAGGCCTTTGACAGATTCTCTTGGGTTTTCAAGGTACACCATCATATCATCTGCATAGAGAGATAACTTGACTTCCTCTTTTCCTATTTGAATACCTCTGATTGCCTCCTCTTCTCTGATTGCTCTAGCCAGGACTTCCAATACTATGTTGAACAGGAGGGGAGAGAGTGGGCATCCTTGTCTAGTTCCAGTTTTCAGGGGAATTGGTTCCAATTTTTGTCCATTTAGGAGTATGCTGGCTGTGGGTTTCTCGTAGATGGCTTTTACTATTTTGAGGTATGTTCCCCGTATGCCTAGATGTTCAAGGGTTTTTATCAAGAAGGGGTGCTGGATTTTATCAAAAGCTTTTTCTGCATCTAGTGATATGATCATGTGGTTTTTGTTTTGACATCTGTTGATGTATTTAATTACATTTATGGTTTTACGAATATTGAACCAGCCTTGCATGCCAGGAATGAAGCCTACTTGGTCATGATGGATGACTTTTGAGATGTATTGCTGAATCCGGTTTGCTAGGATCTTGATGAGAATTTTTGCATCTATGTTCGTCAAAGATATTGGCCTGTAGTTCTCTTTCTTTGTTGGATCTTTACCTGGTTTGGGAATCAATGTGATGTTGGCTTCGTAAAATGATTTGGGGAGAGTTCCATCTTTTTCAATCGCCTGGATACCTTCAGTAGGATTGGTATCAGCTCCTCCTTAAATGTCTTGTAGAATTCTGCTGGAAAGCCATCTGGACCAGGGCTTTTTTTTGTAGGAAGTTTTCTTATTACGTGGTCGATTTCCTTGATTGTTATTGGTTTATTTAGGGTCTCAATTTCTTCTTGTTCCAACCTAGGTAGGTTGTGTGATGTCAGAAAGTCTTCCATTTCCTTCTGGTTTTCAAGTTTGTTTCCATACAAGTGTACGTAGTAGTCTCTAATGATCTTTTGTATTTCTTCAGGGTCAGATGTGACTTCATCTTTTGTGTTTCTGATTATGCTTATTTGGTTTTTTTCTCGTTTTTTCTTGGTCAGTCTAGCTAGGGGACCATCAATCTTGTTTACCCTTTCGAAGAACCAGCTTTTTGTTTCATTGATTTTTTGTATTATCTTTTTGTCTTCTATGTCCTGGATTTGGGCTTTTATTTTGGTGATCTGGATTCTTCTGCTGAAATTAGGGTTTTTGTGGTCTTGCTTTTCCAGCTTCTTTAGGCTGGCTTGTTAGGTTGTCAATTTCTGTTCCTTCCATTTTCCTCATGTGTGTTTGTAGGGATATAAATTCCCCTCTTATTACAGCTTTTAAGGCATCCCAGAGATTTTGGTAAGATGTTTCTTTATTTTCATTTGTTTCCATGTATCTTTTGATCTCTATTTTGATGTCATCATTGACCCAGGAGTTATTTAGCATCATGCTGTTTAGTGTCCATGTCTTTGTGGGTTTTGGAGGGACTTTGTTGGTGTCAATGTTTATTTTTATTCCACTGTGGTCCGAAAAGGTGCATGGCAGAATTTCAGTCCTTTTAACTTTGCTTATACTTGATTTGTGTCCAATTATGTGGTCGATCTTAGAATATGTTCCATGTGGTGATGAGTAGAATGTGTATTCTGTGGTCTTTGGATGGAGTGTTCTATAGGTATCAATTAAGTCCATTTGGTCCAGAGTCTCATTGAGGTTCCGGATCTCCTTGCTGATTTTTTGTCCTGATGATCTGTCTAAGGTTGTGAGTGGTGTATTAAAGTCCCCAGTTATTATGGTGTTAGAATCAATGTCTTTCTTTAGTTTTCCTAGAAGTTGCTTTATGAATGTTGGTGCGCCTATGTTGGGTGCATATATGTTTAGGATAGATATTTCTTGTTGATGGAGTGAACCTTTTATCATTATGTAGTGGCCCTCTGTATCTTTTTTAATTTTTGATAGCTTAAATGGTATTTTGTCTGAAATTAGGATCGCGACTCCTCCTTTCTTTTGTGTTCCATTCGCCTGAAAATTTGTTTCCCATCCTCTTACTTTGACTCTGTGTATGTCCTTTCTAGTGAGATGGGTCTCTTGAAGGCAGTATATTGTTGCCTGGTGATATTTTATCCATTTTGTCATTCTATATCTTTTCAGTGGTGCGTTTAGTCCATTCACATTCAGACTATTTATTGAAATGTGAGAGTTCATCCCTATCATGGAGTTCTTATTGAGTTATTGTTCTTCCACTTGGTTTTTTCTTTTTTCTTTTTCTTTTTTTTTTTTTTTTTTGTCTTTCTTTTGCTTTTGGGGTTGGTTCGTGTATATTTTATTCTTTTCCCTGTACTCTTGTGAAGAACGTTGTTCTTTTTTCCTTTTCTTCTGTGTTTAGTACTTTCTTGAGTGTTTCATGTAGAGATGGTTTTGTGGCTGCATAAGTTCTTAGGGATTGTATATCTGGGAAAGATTTTAATTCTCCCTCACTGATGAAGCTTAGCTTGGCTGGGTAGGTTATTCTTGGTTGAAATTGTTTATCCCTTAGGACTTTGAAGATAGGGCTCCAAGCTCTCCTAGCCTGCAGGGTTTCTGCAGATAAATCTGCTGCTATTCTGATTGGTCTTCCATGGTGGGTGATCTGGCCTTTTTCTCTTGCTGCCTTTAGGATTTTTTCTTTTGTGCCTACTTTATTTAGGCGAATTATTATGTGTCTAGGAGTTGGTCTTCTCATTTGTTGTCTTGCGGGGGTGCTCTGAATCTCTTGTGTTTGAATTTTTGTATCACTGATTAGATAAGGGAAATTTTCTTGAATGATCTCATGGAAAGTTGTTCCAATGTG
>NW_007249534.1:0-1207 GCF_000164805.1 Carlito syrichta
CAAGTAAGAGGATAGGAAACAAATTTTCAGGCAAATGGAACACAAAAGAAAGGAGGAGTCGTGATCCTAATTTCAGACAAAATACCATTTAAACTATCAAAAATTTAAAAAGATACAGAGGGCCACTACATAATGATAAAAGGTTCACTCCATCAACAAAAAATATCTATCCTAAACATATATGCTCCCAACATAGGTGTGCCAACATTCATAAAGCAACTTCTATGAAAACTAAAGAAAGACATTGACTCTAACACCATAATAACTGGGAACTTTAATACACCAGTCACAACCTTAGACAGATCATCAGGACAAAAAATCAGCAAGGAGATCCAGAACCTCAATGAGACTCTGGACCAAATGGACTTAATTGATACCTATAGAACACTCCATCCAAAGACCACAGAATACACATTCTACTCATCACCACATGGAACATATTCTAAGATCGACCACATAATTGGACACAAATGAAGTATAAGCAAATTTAAAAGGACTGAAATTCTACCATGCACCTTCTCGGACCACAGTGGAATAAAAATAAACATTGACACCAACAAAGTCCCCCCAAAACCCACAAAGACATGGACACTAAACAGCATGATGCTAAATAACTCCTGGGTCAATGATGACATCAAAATAGAGATCAAAAGATACCTGGAAACAAATGAAAATAAAGAAACATCTTACCAAAATCTCTGGGATGCCTTAAAAGCTGTAATAAGAGGGGAATTTATATCCCTACAAACACACATGAGGAAAATGGAAGGAACAGAAATTGACAACCTAACAAGCCACAAAAACCCTAATTTCAGCAGAAGAATCCAGATCACCAAAATAAAAGCCCAAATCCAGGACATAGAAGACAAAAAGATAATACAAAAAATCAATGAAACAAAAAGCTGGTTCTTCGAAAGGGTAAACAAGATTGATGGTCCCTAGCTAGACTGACCAAGAAAAAACGAGAAAAAAACCAAATAAGCATAATCAGAAACACAAAAGATGAAGTCACATCTGACCCTGAAGAAATACAAAAGATCATTAGAGACTACTATGTACACTTGTATGGAAACAAACTTGAAAACCAGAAGGAAATGGAGGACTTTCTGACATCACACAACCTACCTAGGTTGGAACAAGAAGAAATTGAGACCCTAAATAGGCCAATAACAATCAAGGAAATCGACCACGTAATAAGAAAACTTCG
>NW_007249534.1:1607-7199 GCF_000164805.1 Carlito syrichta
CCCCTTCTTGACAAAAACCCTTGAACATCTAGGCATACGGGGAACAAACCTCAAAATAGTAAAAGCCATCTACGAGAAACCCACAGCCAGCATACTCCTAAATGGACAAAAATTGGAACCAATTCCCCTGAAAACTGGAACTAGACAAGGATGCCCACTCTCTCCCCTCCTTTTCAACATAGTATTGGAAATCCTGGCTAAAGCAATCAGAGAAGAGGAGGCAATCAGAGGTATTCAAATAGGAAAAGAGGAAGTCAAGTTATCTCTCTATGCAGATGATATGACGGTGTACCTTGAAAACCCAAGAGAATCTGTCAAAGGCCTCCTGACATTGATAAAAGCCTTTGGCAAAATCTCAGGATACAAAATAAATGTACAAAAGACAATCGCATTTCTCTACACCAATAATAAACAAACAGAAACCCAAATAAAAAACAGAATTCCATTCACAATAGCCACAAAAAAAAAAAAAAAAATGAAATACCTTGGCATCTTCCTAACCAGAGACGTGAAAGACCTTTACAATGAAAATTAGAAAACATTGCTCAAAGAAATCAAAGTTGACATGAACAAGTGGAAAAATATCCCATGCTCATGGATTGGAAGAATCAACATTGTGAAGTTGTCCATCTTACCTAAGGCAGTCTACAAATTCAATGCAATACCCATTAAATTACCAACAACATTCTTCTCAGACCTAGAAAAAACAACACAGGAATTCATATGGAAACACAAACGTCCAAGAATGCCAGAAGAATCCTCAGCAAAAAAAATAAAGCAGGTGGTATCACAATACCAGTTTTCAAACTTTACTATAAAGCTACAATCATCAAAACAGCTTGGTATTGGTACAGGAACAGGCATATAGATCAATGGAACAGAATTGAGATTCCAGAAGCAAAACCTCAATTTCTCAACCCACTCATCTTTAACAAAGCCCCCACCACCTACCAATGGGGAGAGGAGAACCTATTCAGTAAATGGTGCTGGGAAAATTGGCTGACCACATGCAGAAGATTGAAACAGGATCCCTATCTATCCCCATGCACCATGGTTAACTCCAAATGGATCAGAGACCCAAATGTAAAACCTCAAACTGTAAGAACCTTAGAAAAGGAAGGAAATACTCTCATGGAAATCGGAACTGGCATCCAATTCCTGTACAAAACCCGAAACCCACAGGACTTAAGAGAGAAGATAGACAAATGGGACCTATTAAACTGATAAGCTTCTGCAAAGCCAAAGAAACCATCAAGAGAGCAGGGAGACAGCCTACAGACTGGGAAAAAGTATTTGCCAAGTCTAGGTCTGACAAAGGCTTAACATCCTGGATCTACAAGGAACTGAAACGTACTGAAAAGAAGAAAACAAACAACCCCATTATAAAATGGGCAAAAGACATGAACAGACACTTCACAAAAGAAGACATTCGAGCAGCCAACAAACACATGAAGAAATGCTCAACCTCACTAATCATCAGGGAGATGCAAATCAAAACCACACTGAGATACCACCTAACTCCAGTCAGAATGGCAATTATCAACAACTCAAAAAATAACAGCTGCTGGAGAGGGTGTGGTGAAAAGGGAACACTTCTACACTGCTGGTGGGAGTGTAAACTACTGCAACCTCTGTGGAAAGCAGTGTGGCGATTCCTAAAAGCTCTAAAAATTGACCTTCCATATGACCCTGCAATCCCCCTACTGGGAATATACCCTGAAGAACACAAATCACTCTATAAAAAAGATACCTGCACACGTATGTTTATCGCAGCATTGTTCACAATAGCAAGAACCTGGAAACAACCATGCTGCCCATCAAAAGAGGACTGGATTAAAAAAATGTGGTACATATACACGATGGAATACTACGCAGCCATAAAAAAGAACAAAATCATGAATTTCGCTGCAACCTGGATGGAACTAGAGTCTATAATACTGAGTGACCTCTCACAAAAACAAAGATCCGAATATCACATGTTCTCACTCATATAATGGACCTTGAACATCCAATGCAATACTATAAGAAAATGACAGATGGTACTGGAAACTATGGGGGGGAGGGGGATGGGATTAACAGTAGCAAATATCTGTCGGGGGATGGGAAAACACTTCTTATCTACAGGGTGCCTGAATGAAACGTAATTGTACACCTAACCCTTAACTGTACCCCACAAAACCATAATAAAAACTGCTGATTAATGAAAAAAAAAGAAATCTACATTACAAAATTCACATGTTCCAAGCACAATAGATAATAAACTCCCTGAAGCATGATGATTTCACAAAACTTCCATTAACAGGTATGTATATTAAAATGAATTAAATTAAACACCATGACTAGTGGGATTAATTTCTGAGAAATATGTATTGCACAACTGACATAACAAAAATGTCATTTCATACAAAACTCAATCAAAGGAAAATACCGCACTAGCAGTATAAAAGTAGCAACATACAACATTCTTTATTGACATCGAAAGGGATTTGAGAAAAGTTCACACTGATTCATGATACAAACGCTAACAGGTAACTCAGAAGAGAAGAAAACCTCCTTCACCTAATAAAGGCCATATAGGAACACACAAAACTGACATGATTACTCAATGGTGAAACTTTCAGCTTTTCTCAAAGCAGTGTGGCGATTCCTAAAAGCTCTAAAAATTGACCTTCCATATGAAGCTGCAATTCCCCTACTGGGAATATACCCTGAAGAACTCAAATCCCTCTATAAAAAAGATACCTACACATGAATGTTTATCACAGCATTGTTCACAACAGCAAGAACCTGGAAACAATCATGCTGCCCATCAAAAGAGGACTGGATTAAAAAAATGTGGTACATATACACGATGGAATACTACACAACCATAAAAAAGAACAAAATCATGAATTTTGCAACAACCTGAATGGAACTAGAGTCTATAATACTGAGTGACCTCTCACAGAAACAAAGATCCGAGTATCACATGTTCTCACTCATATAATGGACCTTGAACATCCAATGTAATACTATAAGAAAATGACTGACAGTACTGGGACACTGGGGGGGAGTGGGATGGGATTAACAGTAGCAAATATCTGTCTGGGGATGGGAAAACACCTCTTATCAACAGGGTGTCTGAATGAAACATAACTGTACACCTAACCCTTAACTGTAGCCCACAAAACCATAATAAAAAATATTGATATAAAAACTATACATGTATATAATCTTCCACGACTTCCCTTCAAGATAGGGTTAAGAATGCTGAACAGAGCAATTCAACAAAAAACAATTTTTCCGGGTATCCTAACGTGAGACGAGAAGTAAAGTTAACTCACTTCACATAGACACGATGTTAGGTATAGATAGCTCCAACAAATTCACCAGACCATTCAGCATTGTTGCAGGGCACAAATTCAACATACAAAAATGAGGTGTCTCTCTACACTTTCAAAGTCAACCTGAAGAAACAACTAAGGAAACAATTCATTTACAATAGCAGAAAAAACCATAAAAGTAAAAACAAGTTAAGCAGAAAATAGAATAGTACAGTAAACAGTACACAATATTGCTGATAGACATTGCAGAGGACATAAGCACATGTAAAGGAAATACTGGGTTTAATAAATAAAAACCATGATGTTGGAAGATGCCACTACTACACAAAGCATTACAAGCAAAAAGTAATCTCTACCAAAACCCACATGTCTTGTATTTCAGTAGAAATGCATGAGACCTGCAATAGCCCAAATTGTCTTCAAAATGGGTAAAGTTTAGGGTTTCACACTTTCTGCTTTCACAAAGTCTAATAAACCAAACAGACAGGCAACGGCATAAAATCCTAAATATTGATCCATGGAACAGAACGAACACTGAGGAATCAGTGTACACATTTATTGCCACATTCATTCAGTGGGAATAGGGCAGTCTTACCCCACACAGTTGTCAGAAAACTGGATACTCTCATGCATAATCCAACAGTTCCACTTCCAGCAAAAGCCACAACACAGGTAAGAAAATACAAGAGAAGAAGACTCTGGGAACTCACGGTTAAGCGTCCATGTCCAAGAGAGGCCTCACTGACATTCCCTCGAGGTGATAGGGGGCCCCCAGCTCCGCGGCTGGCGGGGGGCATAACTCCACCGCCAGGGGGTGTCCCGGCTCCACTGCCAGTGGGGGTCCCAGCTCCGCGGTCCTTTGAAAAGCAGGGAGCCACACTCTGGGGTCCCACAGCGCAGGAGTCTGAAACACTCCGTGGGAGGCCACGGATCTGGAGGCGGAACTGCGTTTCGCCTCGGTGCTCGCAGACAGCATTCTGCAGAAGGATCACGTCAACCCAGAAGGTTACGTGGCCGTGACGTGAAAGGTCGATATCATGCCACTGCAGTGCAGCCTCACAATGGGGAGAGACCTGGAGCCCCTCCCCCATAATAGAGAATGACAACATGTACCATTCATTGTTCAGAGTAGGTGTCTGATACATTTCAACAACTCCAACGTAACGTTAACACATGAGAAAACGCAAACATGGTCATAAAAAAAACATGCCAGAAATCTCAACGTACCTCTGCAGGGAAAAAGACACAAATCTGGAGAATTCATTTTAAGTAGTAGTATACAGTTGCTGTAGTCAATGAAACATATCCAATTAGTCAGCTGGGATATATGTCAAAAATAAGTTAACTAAAAATCAGCAATAGGACATTTTATATTAGCACATTTCAATAAAATAAGGGTGTATGTTTTATTTTGGTGTGGAAAAAAGTGATTAAGGCTACAGAAACAAGAATTTCTTTCTAATGACTGGCTATGGATTCAGGGTTCTGGTATAAATTTTTTCTTCTTAATTTTTAATTTGAAAGATGTACGGTACAATTCAGGGTGAAATATATTAATATTCATTTTACAGGAACCCTTGTTGTTCAGGCCTATCCCGGAAATTCCCGCAACCCTGGCAGAATCCTACTACAGCAAATCCTGCCCCTCCCCCTCCCCTGCATTTCCCAACTCTGAAAATCTTTTTTCTTTATTATGATGGTTGTTCAAGGTCCACTTATGTGTGAGCACATGTAATACTCAGTTTTTGCTTCTTCTAAAGGTCACCCAGTAGTATAGACTCTAACTCCATCCAGGTTTTCATGATCTACATGATTTTGTTCTCATTTTGACTGAATAATATTTCATTGTACCTACGTACCACATATTTTTAATCCAGACCTCTTTAGATGGGCAGTATGGATGGTTCCATGTTCTTGCTACTGTGAACAATGTGGCGATAAACATACATGTGCAAATATCTCTTTTATAGAGGGATTTCTTTCTTCCTGATATATTCCCTGTAGGAGGATGGGAGGGTCAAGTTTTAGATCATTTAAGAATCACCAAATGGTATCCACAGAGCTTGTACTAGTTTACACTCCCACGAGCAGTGTAGGAGTGTTCCCTTTTTGTCATTTGCTCGCCAGCATCTGTTGTCTTTGGAAATATTAATGATAGCAATCCTGCCTGAAATTAGGTGACCTCTCAATGTAGTTTTCATTTGCATTTTTGGATGACTACTGAGGTTCTTGAAATGTCTTTGGTGGCTGCTTGTATGTCTGCTGGTGA
>NW_007249535.1:0-9960 GCF_000164805.1 Carlito syrichta
GCTGTCTGCACTGTGTAGTTGAAATAACTCGATGGTAATGTGTGGGTTGAGGACTGGGAGATTACGAATGATGAGATGTCTTCGGTCGAGTTGGTGGAGGTGGAAGTGGCTGCTGAATGGTGAAATGCTTCAACTTTTTCACCAACACCTTCTCTTCATCATCTGCATCTGACTCAGACTGATGGCGTGATTTATTTCTCGTCTGGCTGTACATCGATGGGGTTGGGAGGCTGGTAATGTCTAATTAGGTGATCCTGTACCCAAAAGGTGAGGTAAGTCCTGGGGAAGTACACGAGCATATACTCTCCCGCATGTTAAAAAGACATCGGGTCCCTTTCATTGACCTGTAAGAAGATTTTTCCATTTTAACACTGGTTTTACCGTTTTCTCAGGAGTCCAATGTCTTATCATAGTTGAATGTCCTTGAGAGTCCAAATTGAGATGATTAATTAAAAACATGACATTATTTGTGATATGATGGAGAGAACTATCTTTGAATTCCCCTTCCTGCAATGTAATTATTTGATTTTTTAATGTTTGATGGGCTCTCGACTATAGTTTGACCATGAGGATTATACAGAATTCTTGTAGAATGAGTGATGTCAAACTGGGTACAAAACGACTGGGTACAAATCTTTTGGATGCATAAGCAGGAGCATTATCATTTTTTAATTGTTTAGGAAACCCAGCTGTGAGAAACCAAAAATAAATGTTGAACTGCATCTTTATAGGCTTTCCCGGTTCTGGAGGAGGCTAAAATTACATGGAAAAATGTATCCACTGTCAAATGTAGAAATAACAATTTTTGAAAGCTTTGGAAATAACAACCATTTGCCAAAAAACATTAGGTTTTAGTATGTGGGGATAAACTCCTGAGGGGAGGAGGTTATTAGAAGAAAGACACAAAGTACATTTTTTATGATTTGTCTAGCCATTTCTCTTGGAATGTGAAACTGGTGCCTTAAAGCTGCAGCGTTTTGGTAATGAATTTTATGGCATTGCTGAGCTTGATTGACTAAGTAATCTACAAGGAGAGGGCACATGACCAATTTTGTCAAGGCATCTGCTAATTGACTACCTTGATGTAGAGGTCCATGGAGTCCTGTCCCAGGGTGGTCCCTGTGAGGAGCGAGGAGGTCCACCCTGTGGATTGGGGCTTGTGGAGGAGTGGACGTCCCACCAAAGACATGCCCCTGTGACAGGCACCCCTCTGGGACGGGCTCAGCAGCCAGCTCTGGCTGCCCTTTCTGGGGTCCCAGGTCTCAGGAAGGGAGCAGGTCCCACGGTGGGGCCCCAAGAGGGGTGTGGAGGCTGGATGTGGGGGCTCAGGCTTGTCATCCCAGCACTCTGGGAGGCTGAGGCAAGATGATTGCCTGAGCCCCTAGGTTCCAGACCAGTCTGGGAACCTTGGTGAGACCTCTTCTCAACATGAAGCCAAAAAAATGAGCTAGGCATTGTGATGCACACCTGTCGTTCTGGCCACTTGGGGGGTCATGGCAGTATGATATCTGGAGTTCAGTGCATGGAGGCTGTGGTGGCCGAGAGCAGGCCCATGCACTCTGGCCTGGGCGACAGAGTGGGATTCTGACTCAGAATAATAGCACCAACAACACCACCACATTTACAGGAGGGCTCAGGGACTCAGACTGGCATCCCGGCCCTTCAGATGCCAAGGCAAGTGGACGGCCTGCATGTCTGAGACCAGCTCAGGACACTGGGTGAGACCTTGTCTTGGCCATCAAAAATAAATTCAACGATTAGCCAGGCGTGGTGGCCCAGGCCTGTGGTTCCAGTCACTCAGGAGGCCAAGGTGGGAGGATCACCTGAACCTGGCAAGGGGAGTCCACGGTGGCCGTGAGTGTGCCCCTGCACTCTGGTCTGGACGACAGAGCAGGATTCTGACTCCAAATATTAATATTCACCATCTCTGGAACCACCAGCACCCCTGCCACCCATTGTGAGGAGTCACGCTCAGGGATGGGAGAGGAAGAGGAACTTTTCCACCTGTCGTTCATGGGAGGTTTCAAAGGTGGCAACCAGCACGTCCATCCCACCCCTTCAGCCACATGTCCCAGAAGGCCTACCTCCAAACCCCAAAAAAGTGCCCCACAGGAATGATGCGCCAAGCTCATGGAACAGACTGCCCCGAGTTAGGTCCACCATCAGGCACAGAGCGATCAAGGTGGTTCAGCAAAGATGCAGCCAGTCCAGGTACCCAATTGCTGGGTCTGCCACTTTCATGTGGCGGTGGGCCCCTTCCTCTCCTGATCACTCCATCGTCTCTTGCCCACAGTTACCTTTTCCATGGGAGTCATCGACACCTGTTGTGACGCACATGGTAAGACCTTTTTTGTCACCAGAGTCCACTGGCTTGGCTGGGGTGTGACGACATGATCATGGCTTCCAGTGCATTGATTTGCGTGGCACATAGGTCCTTCCACCTCGGCCCCTGAACAGCAGGGGGACAAAAAGCCGGCTCAAATTGGGGACATATCACCAAGACGAGGTCTGGTCACATTGCCTGGGTTGGTCTCTGACCCCTGGACTCAGTCAGCCTCCCACCTCGGCCTCTCAGAGTGCAGGGTTGATGGCTGGCTGTGAACCATGCTTCCTGGCCTGGACTCACACATTGTGTTGGCAGGGGCAATGCATAGGAATGCCCCGAGAGAAAGGCCACTGACTCCAGGGTAGCCAGGACTGTGGGCACCACCACGTGCGACTCGTTTTTGCATTACAGGGAGCGACGAGGTCTTGCTATGTGACCAAGGCTGGTCTCGAACTCCCAGGTTCCAGCGATCCCCCACCTCAGCCTCCCAAAGTCACAGCCTGATTGTCTGCCAATCCACCATCTTTTGGTACCTCTAGGCCAAAGGCGGCACCTCCTTCCCAAATGATCTCTGTCTGTTCACTATGATACAAACTCCATACACAAATGGATGCTCTTATTTTTTTCCTTTTTTCCTTTTTTTTTTGAGTCGGATTCTCACTCAATCTCCCAGGATGGAGGGCGGTGGCAACCTCCCGGCCACCACAGCCTCAGGCCATTGGGCTCTGGCAAGATTTTCCCCAGGCTTCTGAGGAGCTAGAAGGACAGGAGGGTGCCACCACACCTTTATAATTTGGGATGGATGGTAGTGAGGAGTTCTTGTTGAGGTGCCCAGCGGGTCTCATCCCTTGGGCTCAGGCTACCTGCTGGCCTCAGGTTCCCAAAGTGCTGGTATGACGAGGCTGAACCCCCAAGCTTGGCTTCAATCCATCGTTGAAAAAGAACCAGAAGGCCAGGTGTGGCGGGGCACACCTGGAATCTTAGCACTCTGGGAAGCTGAGTCAAGAGGATGTCTGGAGCCCAGGAGCACAAGGACAGCACTGTGCAATGCAGGGAGACCCCATATGTGCACCCATCAAAATCAAAACAGGAGGTCTGGGGTCGAGGTGTCTGCCGTGCCAGCCACTCTGGATGCTGAGGAGGGAGGATCATCTGAGCCCGCGATTTTGATGCTGGTGGTGAATGAGGATCATGTCCCCGGGTCTGAGACCAGGCCAGAGCCAATCCCTGTCCAAAAATATTCTCAACTGTACATTGTGTTTTCATAAGGCAACTGGTTTTACAGCCAGGAAAAAGTGGATTGGTGGTGAAGAAATCTACCTGGGTGAGGGATTTGTCCCTGGACTTTCTTGGTGGAAGGTCCTCATTGTTGAATTGAAAGGATGGTCTGCCTGGGTCACATTTCTCTCCTCAGAGAAGAGAGTCGGCAAGAACCTGGCCAGGGAACCTTGGAAACCCCTACACCAAAGTGGGGAAGCCATTGGGGGAGTGGGGGCTGGAAGGTGCCAAGCTTTGGTGTGGGGGAAGGACTGAGGGCAGAATATTCGCAGAAGAATGGATTTCTTTCTTTCTTTCTCTTTCTTTCTTTCTTTCTTTCTTTCTTTCTTTCTTTCTTTCTTTCTTTCTTTCTTTCTTTCTTTCTTTCTTTTCCTCTCTCTCTCTCACTTTTGTTTCCTTACTAGGTAGCCCAGGTTGCTCTCAAACTGCCCAAATTGGGCCTTCCTATTGGCCTCAGCCTCCCTAATTGCTGTGATCACGGGCTTTCCATTTGGTTGACATCCTGGTCTTCCAGCCTGGTCTTGAATTCTGGGCCTGAGGCGATCCTCCCGCTGAGGCCTGGCCTCAAGCAAGGTTTTCTGAGTTTTGCTTGGGGTCGAGGTGGGGGCTTGCTATGGTGTCCAGCCTGGGCCACGCTCTTGAGCTCCAGCAATCTTCCTGTCTCAGTCTCCCAGAGTGTAGAGGAGACAGGCATGAATCGCCCAGCCGAACCCTCATGACAGTTTGAGAATCACGCACTCCCTTTCCCCCAGGTGGCCCCAGGGAGGAGCGAGTGGGTCCACCCTTGGGGACGAACCTGCAGAGGGGTGTGTGCCCCGGTGGGACATGCCCCTGCACCATTTGAATTTCTGGGGTGGGCTCGACTGGTGACTCTGACTGCCCTATCCTGGGTCGTGGGTCATCTGAAGGTAGCGAGCCTCATGGTGGGACCCCAAAAGGGGTGTGAAGACTGGGCTCAGGGGCTCACACCTGTCACCTCAACATTTTGGGAGTCTGAAACAAGAGGATGGCCTGAGCCCCAGGTCCGAAACAAGCCCGGGCACCTTGGCGAGACTTCCTCTCTACAAGAAACTAAAAATTGTGCTGAGTTGATGGCGAATGTTGGTCATTCCAGCCTATTGGGAGGCTGAAGCAGGAGCACTACCAGAGCCCAGCTGGTGAAGGCCACAGTGGCTGAGAGTGGGCCCCTGTGCTCTGGCTTCGGAGACAGAGCGGGACTCCAACTCAGAATAATAATACCAACCACAATCACCACAAACACAGTCTGGGCTCAGGGGCCAGCCTGGCACCTTGGCCCTTCAGAGGCCAAGAGGAGTGAATGGTCTGAACTCTGGGTTCGAGACCAGCCCAGGACATTGGGCAAGCCCTCATCTCGGCCATCAAAATCAAATCCAAAGTTCATATGGACATAATGGCGCAGGTCTGTAGTTACAGACATTCGAGGGGCCAATGTGGGAGGATCACCTGAGCCTGGCAGGTGAAGTCTATGAATGTTCCCCTGTGCTCGGCCTGGGCGATAGAAGGGGATTCTGACTCCAAATAATAATAATCACCACCACCACCACCCTTACCACCCCCGTCACCCAGCATGAGGAGTCATACTCAGGGATGGGAGAGGAAAAGGCACTTTCCCGCTTGTTCATGGGTGGTTTCAAATGTGGCCACCGGACACGTATGTCCCATGCCTTTAGCCATGCATCCCAGAAGGTCTGCCTCCACCATCCACAATCATGCCCAATGGCAAAGACGTGTGTGAGCTCATGAAACAGACAGCCCCGAGATAAAGTGGCCATTGGACACAGAGCAATCAAGGTGGTACGGCAACATCACGTCCAGTCCAGGTTACGATGGTGGCCTGTTCTGCCACTTTCAGGCAGGCAGAGGGCACCTTCCTCTCCCCATCACTCCATTGTCCTCTGCCTACATGGGCCTTTCCTTGGGCAGCCATGGGCACCCGTCGTGATGCATGTGGAGGGTGTCCTTTTATTGCCAGAGTCTCCTTCAGCCATGCTGGATCATGGTGGCATGATCGTGGCTCCTGGGGTCTCGACTTGTGAGGCTCTGGTGGTTCTCCCACCTCGACCCCCTAGCAGCTGGGACTCCAGGGGCCACCTCGCCTAACACAATTTTGGGGACCTTTCTCCAAGACAAGGTCTGTCCACATTGCCCGGGCTTGTCTCTGACCCCAGGGCTCAGGAAGACTCCAGCATCAACTGCCTAGGTTTTGGGGCTGACGGCCATGAGCAATGGTGCCTGGCCTGGACTTGCATGTTCCATCAGTGGGGGCGACCCAAAGGAGCACCCCAGGATGGAGGACACAGGAAACCGTGTAGCCGGGATTGCAGGAGACACAACGTGAGACAACAGTGTTTGTGTTCCGGGGAGCGAGTTCTCACTACGTGGCCCAGGCTGGTCTTGAACTCCCGGGCTCCAGCATTCCCCTGCCTTGGCCTCCCAAAGCCATAGCCCGATTGTCTGCCAATCCACCATCTGTCGGGAACTCTAGGTCCAAAAATGGGATCTCCTTCCCAAATGATCTCTGTCTGTTCACAATGATACCCACTCCATACACAAATGGATGTTGTTCTTTTTTTTCTCTTCTACTTTGAGTCAGAGTCTTACTCCATTGCCCAGGCTGTAGAGTGGAGACTCGCTCTCGACCACAGCAGCCTCACCCTGCTGGATTCTGGTGTACCTTTACCCGTCATTCTCAGGAACCAGAACGACAAGCGCGTGCCACCACGCCTGGCTCATTTGGGATGGAGGAAAGACATGGGGTCTCCGAGGTGCCCAGGCGGGTCTTTTCTGCCAGCTTGAGAGGTCGCTGGCCTTGGCCTCCCAAAGCACTGGGATGATGAGTCTGATCTCCTGAGCATGAACTCTCTTTTTAGACAAAAACAAACCAAAAAGCCTGGCCTGGAGACCAATGCCTTGAATCCCAGCGCTCTGAGAGGCCAAGGCAGGAGGATGGCTTGAGCCCACGAGCCCAAGACTAGCCTGGGCCAGGCAGGGAGACCTCATCTACAAACCCATCCAAACACGGGGTCTGGGGACTAGGTGCCCATTGTCCCAGACACTCCAGAGCCTGGGGCAGGAGGATCTCCAGAGCCCGTGATTTCGAGGCAGGCGGTTAATGGCAGTCATATCCCTGAGCCCCAGCCTGGGACACAAAGCCAGACCTTGTCTCTGAAAACAACCGAATTGTACACAGATTCTCATCTGGGCATCTTGTAATCACAAGGTGACTGACTTTAGAGCCAGGAAAAGTGGGATTCCAGGGGAAGCAATGTCCCCAGGTGAGAGATGTGTCCCTGGACTTTCTTGGGGGAAGGTCCTCAGTGCTGAGTCAGAATGTCAGCCAGCCTGGGACACATTTCTTCCCTTGGAGAGGAGAACTGACAGAAACCTGGCCAGGGAAGCTCGGGAATTCCCACACCAAAGTGGGGGCAGCCATTGGGGGAGGTTGTGGCTGGAAGGTTCCGAGATTGGGGGACCCTCATATGGGGGCAGGGCAGATGTGGAAGGACTAAGGGCAGATTTTGCAGAAGAATGGGTTTCTTTCTTTCTTTCTTTCTTTCTTTCTTTCTTTCTTTCTTTCTTTCTTTCTTTCTTTCTTTCTTTCTTTCTTCCTTTCTCTCTTTCTTTTCTTTCCTCACTAGGTTGAGCAGGCTGCTCTCAAATCTCCCAAATCTGGACATTCTCTTGGCCTGAGGCTCCCAAATTGCTGTGATCACATGCTTTCAATTTGGTCGACATCCTGGTCTTTCTGCCTGGTCTTTAACTTGGCCAGAGGTGATCCTCCTGCCGTGACCAGCACTCACCTAAAGTTTTCTGGGGTGGCTTGGAGTCGAGGTGGGGAATGGCTATGGTGTCCAGACTGGTCTCGAGCTCCAGCCATCTTTCTGCCTCAGCCTCCCCGAGTGCTGAGGAGACAGGCGTGAGTTGCCCACACGTTCCCACCCCCCTGAAAGTTTGAGAGTCATGCTCTCCCTTTCCCCGAGGTGGCTTCTTGGAGGAGAGAGCACATCCACCCTGGGGAACAAGATGGGCAGAGGTTTGGGCACATCTGTGAAGACAACGCCCTGCAACTGTTGCTCCCCATGGGCAGGGCTCAGGAGGCGAATCTGGCCCCCCTCTCCATGGTACCGGCTCAACAGAAGGTAGTGGGCCTCGACCTCAGGCCCTGAGTGGTGTGTGGATGCCAGGTGTGGGGGCTCACACCAGTCATCCCGGTGAAATGGGGACTGTGGCAAAAGGATGGCCTGAGTCCACAAGTTTGGGGGATGGGGCACAGCAGAACAAACATGACTCCCAAGGTTTCGACCTATGGGGCTCAGGAGGTCCTCCCGCCTAGGTCCCTGGGGAACAAGGTAGACGGAGGACTGGCTGTTCCTGTGGAGAAACACCCCTGCAACAGGCTCTTCTCCTTGGCAGGGTTGGCTGATGACTCTGGCTGCCCTCTCTGGTGTCCAGGGTCATCTGAATGGAGCGGGCCTCATGGTGGGGCTACAAGAGGCATGTCAAGGCTGGACCTGGGAACTCACGCTCATCACTCGGCACTTTGGGAAGCCAAGGTGAGAGGATAGCCTGAGTCCCTGCATTTGGGATCAGTCCAGGCACCTTGGTGATACCTTGTCTCTACAAGAAACAAACAAAATGAGCCTAGCGTAGTGGCACATGCATGGTTTTCCAAACACTCGGGAGACCATGGCAGGAAGATAGCCTGATTCCAGCCAGTGGAGGCTCTGGTGGCCGAGAGCGGGACCCTGTGCTCCAGCCTGAATGAAAAAGCGGGACTCCAACTCATAATAATAATGCCAACCACAAACACCACAACCACAGGTCATGCTCAGGGACTCAGCCTGGAATCCCAGCCCTTCAAGGGCCAGGGGAGTGGATGGCCTGAGCTTGTGGGTTCGAGACCAACCCACGAGGGGTCAACCTCGTCTCAGCTATCAAAAATATATGCAAGCCGGGCTCGGTGGCTCAGCCTGTAATCCCGCGCCTTTGGGAGGCTGAGGTGAGTGGATTGTCTGAGCCCACAGGTTCGAGACCCGCCTGGGCAGCAAGACCTCATCTCTACAATAAATCAAAAAAATCAGCCGGGTGTGGTAGCGCATGCTTGTAATTCCTACTTGGAAGGCTGAGGTGGAAGGATCACGGGAGCCCAGCAGGTCGAGACTGCAGTGGCCAGGAGCGGCCACTGCACTCCAGTCTGGGTGACAGAGTGAAATTCCAACTCAAAATAAAACCCCAAAAAACAAAAATATATGCAAATATTAGCCGGGCATGGTGTGCAGGCCAGTTGTTCCAGCCACTTGGGGGGCAGAGGCAGGAGGATGACCTGAGCCTGACAGGTGGAGTCTGTGGTGGCCATGAACTGGTCCCTGCATTCTGACCTGGGTGACAGAGTGGGATTCCAACTACAAATAGTAATTCTGAAACCTCTACCACCCCTGCCACCCAGTTCGAGAAGTCTCTCTCAGGGATGGGAGAGGAAAAGGCCCTTTCCCACCTGTCAATCACAGGAGGTTTCAAAGGTGGCCACTGAACACCTCTGCCTAGACCCTTTGGCCACAATTCTCAGAAGGCCTGCCTCCACCCTCCACACTCGTGCCCCACGTCAAAGATGTGTGTGAGCTCATGGAACAGATGGCCCAAAGATGGGGCAGGCATCAAGCACTGAGCGTACAAGGCGGTCTAGCAACGCTTTGGCAAGCCCAGGTTCCGGTTACCAGGTCTGCCACTTTCGGGTGGGGAGGGGCCCTTCCTCTCCCAACCACTCCATCATCCCCCACACACATGAACTTTCCCTGGGGAGCAGTGAACTCCCTTGGTGACATACGAGGGGAGCGTCTTTTTTATCACCGGAGTCTCTGTCAGCCAGGCTGGGGTACATCAACATGATCGTAGATCCCAGGGAATCCACCTGTGGGGCTCAGGCGGTCCTCCTGCCTCAGCCCCCTACTAGACGGGACTCCAGGGGCCACCATGTATGACACGATTTTGGGGACCTCTCGCTGAGATGAGGTTTGCCTACTACGCCCAGGCTTGTCTCCAAAATCTGGGCTCAGGCAGCCTCCCACCATGACCTCCCACGGAGATGGGCTGACGACCTTGGTCCAGGGTGCTTGGCCTGGACTTGCACGTTCTGTCAGTGGAGTGATGCAATGAATGCCCCGGGATGGAGGTGCCACATTCCGTGTAGCTGGGACTGTGGGGTCCACTACGGGCGACTCCAGTGTTTGCATACTGGGAAGCGACGAGGTCTCACTATGTGTCCGAGACTGGTCTCAAACTCCCGGGTTCCTTCAGTCCCCTGCCTCGGCCTCTCAAAGTCACAGTCCAAATGTCTG
>NW_007249536.1:0-8982 GCF_000164805.1 Carlito syrichta
GACCTAGAATTCCAGTTGTTTGGATATCCAGAGAAAGACTGCCATGAAGTTCTTGAGGAATTGTAACCCAAGATTCCTGGTCCCTTTTCAAAAGACACACTAAAAATGTGGGGACATAGAATCCCAGATTTCTGATTAAACCTTATCAAGAGACTTTGTAGATTTAGGCGATTTAGAACTCCAAGAACCGGATTCCCTTACCATGCTCAGCTAGATGCCCTGAATTTCCCGTCCATGTGGATACCAAAACTCTGTGTACAAAAATGCAGATACCCAGATGTTTTCTAGGAACGTGGGATCCATGGATCCTGGTTACATTTTAATAGTTCGTACTAAAATTTTGGCAACTGCAAAACCCTCAGACCCTCTACAAATAAAGTTCAAACAGAAATTCAAGAATTACCAAGTTCATCTTAAGACTAAAGTTACATCCAAATACAGCAATATGATATTTTTTTCCGGGAATCTGCCCTTAATTGTCCCGAGGAACTTAAGGGATTTGTACTACCAGATACCCGATTACAACTCTCAAGAGGACCAGAATGTTGCTGACGTCCTGAAATGACTGATTCATAATACCCACAAGCCAAATATCTCTGAAACATGAGACCAGCTCGAAGCCTTGATTCTTGTTTATACCTCAGCAAGACGCCCTCAGAATTTTTCGGATTGTGGACTAGTTTATCACAGATTCCTTATTCTTCTTTTCCGAGGGGCCATGTAATGTCCTGTATATGAGGACCCCCTTACCCCAGAATCCTGTTTGGAAACCCTGATTCTTGTTTTGCCATTAACAACATGTCATGTAAATATTGTGACTGAGGAACCGTTTAAGAAGATTCTTAGTTCTCTTTAGCTATAGATCATGTAGATTCTACATTTGAGGACTGCTATTACCTATGTTCCAGGTTCTAAACCCTGATTCCTGTTTAGCTTACAGTAGATGTCCTGTTGGTTTTAAGGACTGAGGACTGCTATAACCCCGAGTCTTTTTCACCCATGGCAAGGGACTGTGTATTTTCCTGTATATTTGGACTCTCATTAGATACATCCTGCTTCGAAACACTCATTCTTTTCAGAACTTTCCAGGATCCTTTGTAAATTTTTGGGACTGAGGACTCGTGTAATCCAGATTCCTTATACTTTTTAGCAAAAGGTCATGTAGTTGAAAGTAAATTAGGTCTCCATTTTCCAGAATCATGCTCAAAACACCATGATTCGTGTTTAGCCTATAACAAGATGACCTTAAGCTTTTTTGGGATTGAAGTTCCGCGTAACGCAAATTCCTTATTCTTACTTAGCCATAGGCAGTGAAGTTTCCTTGATGTGAGGACTCCCATTACCCATATTCCAATTTCAAAAACCTAATTCGTGGTTACATCTTAGGAAGACGGCCTGTAATTTTGTGGATTGAGGGCTCATATGAGGAAGATTCCTTATACTTCCTTAGCAATATGACGTGTAATTTCCTTTATATGACGACCTCCATTACGCAGCTTCCTGCTTCACTCTGCATGATGCCGAGACACTTCCTGGTGACCGAGAAATCCAGTTTTTTGGATATCAATAGAAAGACGTCCATAATGTGCTTTTGGACCTGGAATCCAAGATTCCTGGTTCCCCTTCACAAGACCTCCCAAAAATGTGGAATATTCCAAACCCAAAACCCCATTTCCTACCTGCCCACCCACAAGAATTTTCTTTACATTGCGGTCACCTGAATCGAGGAATTTTGTACCAATATACAATTTTGATTCTTGGGAATATGATTAACGTCATAGATGGTCCCAGGAAACAAAAGGATTTCTAGGGGCAAATCCTTGAATATAACTAACAAGAGGACCAGAAAGATCCTGAGCATCTGTAATGACAGATTTGGCATATCCACGGAGATTGTAGCTCTGATAATGTAGGGACCAAGAAGCGCAGATTGCTGAACAAACCTTAACAAGAGGCCCTGTAGATTCCGTAAAATGAGAACTCTTGGAACCGGATTTCCTTTTAATTCTCAGTAAGATGCCCTGATTTTTCCTGTCAATTTAGGTTCCAAATTCAGTATATCAAAAGACAGATGCCCAGAAGTTTCCTAGGTTCGTGGATTCCATGATTCCTGTTTACCATTAAAAGTATGTAGTAAACATTTGGCAAGTGCAAAACCTTTGTCCCTTCTCAAAATCACAAGAGACACGGAAGGGGAAGGATTACAGGGTTCACCTTAAGAGCAGTGTTACATCCAAATATGGCAAGAAGATTCTTTTTGTCCTGGAATCTGACCTTAGTTGTTCTGAGGAACCTAACGGACTTGGAGTGCCCATTACCATTTACAACTTTTAAGAGGACCAGAGTGTTGCTGGAGTCCTGAAATGACCGATTCATAATATCCGAATGCTAAATTGCTCTGAAACATTTGGGGAGATTGATGATCTGTTTCTTGTTTGTCTCATAGCAGACAACCTGGGAATTTTTTGAATTGAGGGCGCATACAACAATGATTCTTTATTCGTACTTACTTGGAGGCCATGTAGTGTCCTGTATGTTAGGACTCTCTTTCCCTTGATTCCTGTTTCGAAACCCTGATTCTTGTTTAGCCCTTAGTAAGAAGTCATGTAGATTTTTTGAGAGAGGAATCGTGGAAATCATATTTCTTCTCTTTTATTAGCAAGAGGCCATGGAGTTTCCTGTATATGAGGATTGCTATTACCCACATTCATGCCTCGAATCCCTGATTCTTCTATAGCCGTCAGCAAGATTTCCTGTAGGTTTTCAGGACTGAGGACTAGTATAACCCAGATTCCTTATTTTTAGCAACAGCCGTGCAGTTACGTGTATATGAGTATTCCTGTTCACAGATACATGCGTCGAAAGCTTGATTCTTGTTTAGATCTTAGGAAGACGCCGTATAATTTTTTTGGAGATTCAGAAAACATGTCAACAACATTCCTTATTCTTTCTTAGGAAAAGTCAATGCATTTGTGTGTATATGAGCATTTCATTTCTCTAGTTCATGCTTCAAAAACCCAAATTCGTGTTTAGCCCTTAGCAATAAAACCTGAAGTTTTATTGGGATGGAGAACACGTGTAAACCAGATTCCCTATTCTTCTTTTGCAACAGACAGTGAAAATTCCTGAATATGAGGACTCCCATTATCCGGATTCCTACTCCCAAAACCTAAATGGTGGTTATCTCTTACCAAGACGGTCTTTAAGTTTTTGGGATGGAGGCCTCGTGTAACCAAGATTCCTTATTCTTCCATAGCAACAGGTCGTGTAGTGTTCTGTATATGAGGACTCCCATTACTGAAATTCCTGCTTCATTCTCAACAAGACGCCAAGATATTTCCTAGTGACCTAGAATTCCAGTTGCTTGGGTATCCAGAGAAAGACTACCATAAAGTTCTTGAGGAATTGGAACCCAAGATTCCTGGTCCCTTTTCAAAAGACGCACTAAAAATGTGGCGACATAGAAGCCCAGATTGCTGATTAAACCTTACAAAGAGACTTTGTAAAATTAGACGATTGAGAACTCCAAGAACTGGATTCCCATTTCGTGTTCAGCAAGATGCCCTGAATTTCCCTGTCCATGTGGATACTAAAACTCTGTGTACAAAAATGCAGATGTCCAGATGTTTTTTAGGGTCATGGAATCCATGGATCCTGGTTGCATTTTAGTAATTCGTACTAACCATTGGCAACTGCAAAACCCTCAGGCTCTCTTCAAATAAAGTACAAATGGAAATTTAAGGATTACCAAATTCATCTTAAGACCAATGTTATATCCAAATATGGCAATATGATACTTTTTTCCGGGAATCTGGCCTTAATTGTTCCGAGAAACTTAAGGGATTTGTACTACCAGATACCCGATTACAACTCTCAAGAGGACCAGAAGGTTGCAAGAGTCCTGAAATGACTGATTCATAATACCCACAAGCCAAATATCTCTGAAACATGAGACATGCTCGAAGCCTTGATTCTTGTTTATACCGCAGCAAGACACCCTGAGAATTATTCGGATTGTGGACTAGTGTATCATAGATTCCTTATTCTTCTTTCCCAAGGGGCCGTGTAATGTCCTGTATATGAGGACCCCCTTTCCCCAGAATCCTGTTTGGAAACCCTGATTCTTGTTTTGTCATTAGCAACACGTCATGTAGATATTTTGACGGAGGAACCGTGTATAAGAGGTTTCTTAGTTCTCTTTAGCTAGAGATCATATAGATTCTGCATATGAGGACTGCTATTACCTATGTTCCAGCTTCTAAACCCTGATTCTTGTTTAGCCCACAGCAAATGGCCTGTTGATTTTAAGGACTGAGGACTGCCATAACACCGATTCTTTTTCACCCTTGGCAAGGGGTCATGTATTTTCCCGTATATTTGAACTCTCATGAGATACATCCTGCATCGAAACTCTGATAATTTTTAAAACTCTCCAAGATGCTCTGTAGATTATTGGGATTGAGGACTCGTGTAACCCAGATTTCTTATTCTTCTTAGTCAAAAGTCATGTAGTTGCCTGTAAATAAGGACTCCATTTTCCAGATTCATACTTAAAAACACCATGATTCGTGTTTAGCCCATAGCAAGATGACCTTAAGCTGATTTGGGATTAAGGGCCCGAGTAATGCAGATTCCTTATTCTTACTTAGCAATAGGCAGTGAAGTTTCCGTGGTGTGAGAACTCCCATTACCCGGATTCCTACTTCAAAAATCTGATTCGTGGTTACAACTTAGGAAGACGGCCTGTAGTTTTTGGGATTGAGGACTCATATAAGGAAGATTCCTTATACTTTTTTAGCAATAAGATATGAAGTTTCCTGTATATGACGACCTCCATTACCCAGTTTCCTGCTTCACTATGCAGGATGCTGGTTCCTGGTGACCGAGAATTCCCTTTTTTTGAATATCAAGAGAAAGACGTCCATAATGTGCTTTGGGACCTGGAATCCAAGATTCCTGGTTCCCCTTCACAAGACCTGCCCCAAATATGTAATATTCCAAACCCAAAACCCCAATTCCTACCTGCCCACCCAAAATAATTTTCTGTACTTTGAGGTCACCTGAATCGAGGAATTTTGTACCAATATACATTTTGATTCTGGGCAATATGATTATGGTCGTAGATGGTGCCAGGTAACAACAGGATTTCTAGGGCAAAATCCTTGATTACAACTAACAAGAGGAGCAGAAAGATCCTGAGGGTCTGTAATGACAGATCTAGCGTATCCACGGAGCAAGTAGCTCTGAAAATGTAGGGACCCAGAAGACCAGATTGCTGATTAAACTTTATCAAGAGGCCCTGTAGATTCCGGAAAATGATAACTCCTAGAGCAGGATTTTCTTTTAATTCTCAGTAAGATGGTCTGATTTTTGCTGTCGATTTGGATTCCAAATTCTGTATATCAAAAGAGAGATGCCCAGAATTTTCCTATGTTCGTGGATTCCATGATTCCTGATTACCATTAAAAGAACGTAGTAAACATTTGGCAAGTGCAAACCCCTAGTCCCTTCTCAAAATAAAAAGAGACACGAATGAGGAATGATTACAGGGTTCACCTGAAGACCAGAGTTACATCCAATATGTCAAGAAGATTCATTTTGTCCTGGAATCTGCACTTAGTTGTTCTGAGGAACCTAACGGACTGGGAATGCCCAATACCATTTACAACTTTTAAGAGGACCAGAATGTTGCTGGAGTCCTGAAATGAACGATTCATAATATCCGAATGCTACATTGCTCTGAAACTTATGGGGAGCTCGAAGATCTGTTTCTTGTTTGTCCCAGAGCAGACAAACTGGGAATTTTTTGGATTGAGGGCGCGTCCAACAACGATTCTTTTTTCGTATTTAGTTGGAGGCCATGTAGTGTCCTGTATGTGAGGACTCTCTTTCCCTTGTATCCTGTTTTGAAACCCTGATTCTTGTTAACCCTTAGTAAGAAGTCATGTAGATTTTTTGATAGAGGAACCGTAGAAAACAGATTTCTTCTCTTTTATTAGCAAGATACCATGTAGTTTCCTGTATATGAGAATTGCCATTATCCACGTTCATGCCTCGAATCCCTGCTTCTTCTTTAGTTGTCCACTAGATGCCATGTAGATTTTCAGGACTGAGGACTCGTATAACCCAGATTCCTTATTTTTAGCCACAGCCGTGCAGTTACATGTATATGAGTACTCCTGTTCACAGACACATGCGTCGAAAGCTTGATTCTTGTTTAGATCTTAGGAAGACGCCGTATAATTTTTTGGAGATTGAGAAAACATGTCATCCACGTTCCTTATTCTTTCTTAGGAAAAGTCAGTGCATTTTCTGTATATAAGCATTTCATCTCCTTAGTTTATGCTTCAAAAACCCAAATTCGTGTTTAGCCCTTAGCAAGAAACCCGGAAGTTTTATGGGGATGGAGGACACGTGTAAACCAGTTTCCTTATTCTCCATAAGCAATAGACAGTGCACTTTCCTGTACATGAGGACTCCCACTATCCAGATTCGTAATCCCAAAACCTGAATGGTGTTTATCTCTTAGCAAGACAGACTGTAGGTTTTTGGGATGGGGCCTTGTGTAACCAAGATTATTTATTCTTCTGTAGCAACAGGTCGTGTATTGTTCTATATATGAGGACTCCCATTGCTGAAATTCCTGGTTCATTCTCAGCAAGACACCAAGATTTTTCCTGGTGACCTAGAATTCCAGTTGCTTGGATATCAGGAGAAATTCTTCCATAAAGTTCTTGAGGAATTGGAAGCCAAGGTTCCTGGCTCTTTTCAAAAGACACACTAAAAATATGGCGACATAGAAGGCGAGATTGCTGTTTAAACCTTACCAAGACACAATGTAGATTTAAGCAATTGAGACCTCCAAGAACCGGATTCCCTTTCCTTTCTCAGCAAGCTGCCCTGAATTTTCCTGTCCATGTGGATTCCAAAACTCTGTGTACCAAAATGCAGATGCCCACATGTTTCCTAAGGACGTGGAATCCATGAATCCTGGTTAATATTTAATAATTCGTACTAAATATTTGGCAATTGCTAAACCAGCGGACCCTCTATAAATAAAGTACAAATGGAAATTTAAAGATTACCAAGTTCATCTTAAGACCAATGTTACATCCAAATACGGCAATATGATACTTTTTTCCGGGAATCTGTCCTTAATTGTCCAGAGGAACTTAAGGGATTTGTACTACCAGATACCGGTTATAACTCTCAGGAGGACCAGAACGTTGCTGGAGTCCTGAAATGACTGATTCATAATACCCACAAGCCAAATACCTCTGAAATATGAGACGAGCTCGAAGTCTTGATTGTTGTTTATACCGCAGGTAGACGCCCTGAAAATTTTTCGGATTGTTGACTCGTGTATCACAGATTCCTTATTCTTCTTTACCGAGGAGACGTGTAATGTCCTGTGTATGAGGACTCCCTTTACCCAGAATCCTGTTTGGAAACCCTGATTCTTGTTTTGCCTTTAGCAATATGTCATGTAGATATTGCGACGGAGGAACCGTTTAAAAGAGTTTTCTTAGTTCTCTTACCTAGAGATCTAGTAGATTCTGCAAATGAGGACTGCTATTACCTATGTTCCAGCTTCTAAACCCTGATTCTTGTTTAGCCCACAGAACCTGGCCTGTTGATTTTAAGGATTGAGTACTGCTATAACCCCAATTCTTTTTCACCCTTGGCAAGGGGCTGTGTATTTTCCTGTATATTTGGACAATCATTAGATACATCCTGCTTCGAAACTCTGATTATTTTCAGAACTTTCCAAGATGCTCTGTAGATTTTTGGATTTGAGGACGCGTGTAACCCAGATTCCTTATTCTTTCTTAACAAAAGCTCATGTAATTGCCTGTAAATAAGGACTCCAAATTCCAGATTCATGCTCGAAAACACCATGATTCGTGTTTAGCCTATAGCAAGATGACCTTAAGCTTTTTTGGGATTGAGGAGCCGAGAAACGCAGCTTCTTTATTCTTACTTAGCAATAGGCAGTGAAGTTTCCTTTATGTGAGGACTCCAATTACCCAGATTCCTACTTCAAAAACCTGATTCGTGGTTACGACTTAGGAAGAAGACCTGTAGTTTTGGTATTATGGATTCATATAAGGAAGATTCCTCATACTACCTTAGCAATATGATGTGTAGTTTCCTGTGTATGATGACCTTCATTAACCAGCTTACTGTTTCACGCTGCAGGATGCCGAGACAATTCTTGGTGATCGAGAATTTCAGTTTTTTGGATATCAAGAGAAAGACGTAAATAATGTTCTTTGGGAACTGGAATGCAAGATTCCTGGTTCCCCTTCAAAATACCTCCCCAAAATGTGGAATATTCCAAAGCCAAAACCCCAATTCCTACACGCCCACCCACAAGAATTTTCTGTACTTTGAGGTCACCTTAATTGAGGAGTTTTGCTCCAATATACCTTTTGATTCTGGGGAATATGATTATGGTCGTAGACAGTCCCAGAAAACAAAAGGATTTCTAGGGCCATATCCGTGATAACAAGAGGACCAGAAAGATCTTGAGGATCTGTGATGACAGATTTAGCATATCCACGGAGCAAGTAGCTCTGAAGATGTAGGGACACAGAAACCCATATTGCTGATTAAACCTTATTAAGCGGCCCTGTAGATTCTAGAAAATGAGAACTCCTAGAACTGGATTTCCTTTTAATTCTCAGTAAGATGCCCTGATTTTTCCTGTCGATTTGGATTCTAAATTCAGTATATGAAAAGACAGATGCCCAGATCCTAGGAAGACGCAGTATATTTTTTAGGAGATTGAGAAAACATGTCACCCACATTCCTTATTATTTCTTACGAAAAGTTAGTGCATTTGTCTGTATATGAGCATTTCTTTTCCCTAGTTCATGCTTCAAAAACCAAAATTTGTGTTTAGCCCTTAGCAAGAAACCCTGAAGTTTTATTGGGAAGGAGGACACGTGTAAAGCAGATTTCTTATACTTCTTTTGCAAT
>NW_007249536.1:9319-11278 GCF_000164805.1 Carlito syrichta
TGGATATCAAGAGAAAGACTCCCATGAAGTTCTTCAGGAATTGGAACACAAGATTCCTGGTCCCTTTTCAATAGACACACTAACAATGTGGCGACATAGAAGCCCAGATTGTTGATTAAACCTTATCAAGAGAGTTTGTAGATTTAGGCGATTGAGAACACCAAGAAACAGATTACCTTTCCGTTCTCAGCAAGATGCCCTGAATTTCCCTGTCCTTGTGGATTCCAAAATTTTGTGTATAGAAATACAGATGCCTAGATGTTTCCTAGGGACGTGTAATCCATAGATGCTGGATAAATTTTAATAATTCGTACTAAATATTTGGCAACTGCAATACCCTCGGGCCCTCTACAAATGAAGTACAAGCAGAAATTTAAGGATTACCAAGTTCATCTTAAGACCAATGTTACATCCAAATACGTCAATATCATACTTTTTTCCGGGAATCTGGCCTTAATTTTCACGAGGAACTTAAGGGATTTATACTACCAGATACCCGATTACAACTCTCAATAGGACCAGAATGTTGCTGGAGTCCTGAAATGACTGATTCATAATACCCACAAGCCAAATATCTCTAAAACACGAGAAGAGTTCGAAGCCTTGATTCTTGTTTATACCGCAGCAAGACGCCCTGAGAATTTTTCGGATTGTGGACTACTGTATCACAGATTCCTTATTCTCCTTTACCGAGGGGCCATGTAATGTCCTGTATATGAGGACTCCGTATCCTCAGAATCCTGTTTGGAAACACTGATTCTTGTTTTGCCATTAGGAACATGTCATATAGATACTGTGATGGAGAAACTGTGTAAAAGACGTTTTTTAGTTCTCTTTAGCTACAGATCATGTAGATTCTGCATATGAGGACTGCTATTACCTATGTTCTAGCTTCTACACCCTGATTATTGCTTAGTCCACAGCAGATGGCCTGTTGATATTTAGGACTGATGACTGTTATAACCCGATTCTTTTTCTTCCATCGCAAGGGGCTGTGTACATTCCTGTATCTTAGGACTCTTATTCGATACATCTTGCTTCAAAACTCTGATTCTTTTTAGCACTTTCCAAGATGTTCTGTAGATTTTTGGGACTGAGGACTCGTGTAACCCAGATTCCTTAATCTTTCTTAGCAAAAGGTCATGTAGTTGCCTGTAAATAAGGAGTCCAATACCCAGATTCATGCTCGAAAACACCATGATTCGTGTTTAGCCCATGGCAAGTCGACCTGAAGTTTTTTTGGGGATTGAGTACACGAGTAACCCAGATTTCTTATTCTTACTTAGCAATAGGCAGTAAAGTTTCCTGTATGGGAGGACTCCCATTACCCCAAATTCTACTTCAATAACCTGATTCGTGGTTACCTCTTAGGAAGACGGCCTGTAGTTTTTGGGATTGAGGACTCATATACGGAAGATTCCTTATACTTCCTTAGCAATATGTCATATAGTTTCCTGTATATGACGACTGCCATTACCCAGCTTCCTGTTTCACTCTGCAGGATGCCAAGACAGTTCTGGGAGACCGAGAATTCCAGGTTTTTGGATATCAAGATAAAGAAGTCCATAATGTTCTTTGGGAACTGGTACCCAAGATTCCTGGATCCCCTTCACAAGACCTCCCCAAAATGTGGAATCTTCCAAACCCAGCATCCCAATTCCTACCTGCCCACCAACAAGAATTTTCTGTACTTTGTAGTCACCTGAATCGAGGAATTTTGTAAAAATATACCTTTGTTTCTGGGGAATATGATTATGGTCGTAGATACTCCCAGGAAACAAAAGGATTTGTTGGACCAGTTTCTTTATTACAACTAAAAGGATGACAAGAAATTTCCTGTGCATCTGTAATGACAGATTTAATGTATCCACGGAGAAAGTCGCTATGAAAAATGTAGGGACCTAGAAGCCTAGATTGCTGATTAAACCTTATCAAGAGGCCTTGAATATTCCGGGTAAT
>NW_007249537.1:0-7113 GCF_000164805.1 Carlito syrichta
CAGAATACACATTCTACTCATCACCACATGGAACATATTCTAAGATCGACCACATAATTGGACCAAATCAAGTATAAGCAAATTTAAAAGGACTGAAATTCTACCATGCACCTTCTCGGACTACAGTGGAATAAAAATAAACATTGACACCAACAAAGTCCCCCCAAAACCCACAAAGACATGGACACTAAACAGCATGATGCTAAATAACTCCTGGGTCAATGATGACATCAAAATAGAGATCAAAAGATACCTGGAAACAAATGAAAATAAAGAAACATCTTACCAAAATCTCTGGGACGCCTTAAAAGCTGTAATAAGAGGGGAATTTATATCCCTACAAACACACATGAGGAAGATGGAAGGAACAGAAATTGACAACCTAACAAGCCACCTAAAGAAACTGGAAAAGCAGGACCACAAAAACTCTAATTTCAGCAGAAGAATCCAGATCACCAAAATAAAAGCCCAAATCCAGGACATAGAAGACAAAAAGATAATACAAAAAATCAATGAAACAAAAAGCTGGTTCTTCGAAAGGGTAAACAAGATTGATGGTCCCCTAGCTAGACTGACCAAGAAAAAACGAGAAAAAAACCAAATAAGCATAATCAGAAACACAAAAGATTAAGTCACATCTGACCCTGAAGAAATACAAAAGATCATTAGAGACTACTACGTACACTTGTATGGAAACAAACTTGAAAACCAGCAGGAAATGGAAGACTTTCTGACATCACACAACCTACCTAGGATGGAACAAGAAGAAATTGAGACCCTAAATAAGCCAATAACAATCAAGGAAATCGACCACATAATAAGGAAACTTCCTACCAAAAAAAGCCCTGGTCCAGATGGCTTTCCAGCAGAATTCTACAAGACATTTAAGGAGGAGCTGATACCAATCCTACTGAAGGTATTCCAGGCGATTGAAAAAGATGGAACTCTCCCCAAATCATTTTACGAAGCCAACATCACATTGATACCCAAGCCAGGTAAAGATCCAACAAAGAAAGAGAACTACAGGCCAATATCTTTGATGAACATAGATGCTAAACTTCTCAACAAGATCAGAGCAAACCGGATTCAGCAATACATCTCAAAAATCATCCATCATGACCAAGTAGGCTTCATTCCTGGCATGCAAGGCTGGTTCAATATTCGTAAAACCATAAATGTAATTAAATACATCAACAGATGTCAAAACAAAAACCACATGATCGTATCACTAGATGCAGAAAAAGCTTTTGATAATATCCAACACCCCCTTTCTTGATAAAAAACCTTTGAACATTCTAGGCATACGGGGGAACATACCTCAAAATATAAAAAGCCATCTACGAGAAACCCACAGCCAGCATACTCCTAAATGGACAAAAATTGGAACCAATTCCCCTGAAAACTGGAACTAGACAAGGAAGCCCACTCTCTCCCCTCCTGTCAACATAGTATTGGAAGTCCTGGCTAAAGCAATCAGAGAAGAGGAGGCAATCAGAGGTATTCAAATAGGAAAAGAGGAAGTCAAGTTATCTCTCTATGCAGATGATATGATGGTGTACCTTGAAAACCCAAGAGAATCTGTCAAAGGCCTCCTTACATTGATAAAAGCCTTTGGCAAAGTCTCAGGATACAAAATAAATGTACAAAAGACAATCGCATTTCTCTACACCAATAATAAACAAACAGAAACCCAAATAAAAAACACAGTTCCATTCACAATAGCCACAAAAAAAATGAAATACCTTGGCATCTTCCTAACCAGAGACGTGAAAGACCTTTACAATGAAAATTACAAAACACTGCTCAAAGAAATCAAAGCTGACACGAACAAGTGGAAAAATATCCCATGCTCATGGATTGGAAGAATCAACATTGTGAAGATGTCCATCTTACCTAAGGCAATCTACAAATTCAATGCAATACCCATTAAATTACCAACAACATTCTTCTCAGACCTAGAAAAAACAACACAGGAATTCATATGGAAACACAAACATCCAAGAATAGCCAGAACAATCCTCAGCAAAAAAAACAAAGCAGGTGGTATCACAATACCAGATTTCAAACTTTACTATAAAGCTACAATCATCAAAACAGCTTGGTATTGGTACAGGAACAGGCATATAGATCAATGGAACAGAATTGAGATTCCAGAAGCAAAACCTCAATTTCTCAACCAACTCATCTTCGACAAAGCCCCGACCACCTACCAATGGGGAGAGGAGAACCTATTCAGTAAATGGTGCTGGGAAAATTGGCTGACCACATGAAGAAGATTGAAACAGGACCCCTATCTATCCCCATGCACAAAGGTTAACTCCAAATGGATCAGAGACCTAAATGTAAAACCTCAAACCGTAAGAACCTTAGAAAAGGAAGGAAATACTCTCATGGAAATCGGAACTGGCATCCAATTCCTGTACAAAACCCGAAACCCACAGGACTTAAGAGAGAAGATAGACAAATGGGATCTTATTAAACTGACAAGCTTCTGCAAAGCCAAAGAAACCATCAAGAGAGCAGGGAGACAGCCTACAGACTGGGAAAAAGTCTTTGCCAACTCTAGGTCTGACAAAGGCTTACATCCTGGATCTACAAGGAACTGAAGCGTACTGAAAAGAAGAAAACAAACAACCCCATTATAAAATGGGCAAAAGACGTGAACAGACACTTCACAAAAGAAGACATTCGAGCAGCCAACAAACACATGAAGAAATACTCAACCTCACTAATCATCAGGGAGATGCAAATCAAACCCACACTGAGATACCACCTAACTCCAGTCAGAATGGCAATTATCAACAACTCAAAAAATAACAGCTGCTGGAGAGGGTGTGGTGAAAAGGGAACACTTCTACACTGTTGGTGGGAGTGTAAACTAGTGCAACCTCTGTGGAAAGCAGTGTGGCGATTCCTAAAAGCTCTAAAAATTGAACTTCCATATGACCCTGCAATCACCCTACTGGGAATACACCCTGAAGAACACAAATCACTCTATAAAAAAGATACCTGCACACGTATGTTTATCGCAGCATTGTTCACAATAGCAAGAACCTGGAAACAACCATGCTGCCCATCAAAAGAGGACTGGATTAAAAAAATGTGGTACATATACACGATGGAATACTACGCAGCCATAAAAAAGAACAAAATCATGAATTTCGCTGCAACCTGGATGGAACTAGAGTCTATAATACTGAGTGACCTCTCACAAAAACAAAAATCCGAATATCACATGTTAGCACTCATATAATGGACCTTGAACATCCAATGCAATACTATGAGAAAATGACGGATGGTATTGGGAAACTATGGGGGCGAGGGGGATGGGAATAACAGTAGCAAATATCTGTCGGGGATGGGAATACACTTCTTATCTACAGGGTGCCTGAATGAAACATCATTGTACACCTAACCCTTAACTGTACCCCACAAAACCATAATAAAAAATACTGATTAATGAAAAAAAAAAAGAGCAATTCAGTTTTTGTCGAGATATTACTGTATATTGTGTATGTTGCTTGTTATTACAGTTATGGGGGACTGGTGTTCCAAGGAAAGGAGAGCCTATATTCGTATTATGTGTAAAGCTTTGAAACATAAAGGGGTAAAGGTAAGTAGAGATAAAGTAAATTCTTTTCTAGATTTTGTACAGAAAGTTAATCCATGGTTTCCGGATCAGGATACTTGAGAATTAGAAACATGGGATGAGGTAGGAAAAAATATGAAAAAATGTTATGATAATCACGGTGCAACTCAGATACCACAAGATTCTTATTCCCTATGGAACATCTTACGGGAAGCATTGGTACTTAATCCTAATTATGGTTCTTTTCCCAAGAGTGATTTGGGATCTGAGGAGGATGAGACAGCTAAAGGAGATAATTCCGGAGACCACTCATCTCCTGGGGATGATGCAGAATTAAATGAGGAAGCAGCTAAGTATAATAATCCTGATTGGCCAGATTTTTCTTTCCCTGTGGTCTATAAAAATAGGGCTATGTTACCATTTAGTGACCAAAGAGTGGAATTGCCAAAGAAATATTTGCTGGGATTCAAGAGACTATACAAAAGGCTTTAGAATCAGAAGACTCTCTTCATCGTTTTCCTGTTGACATAGAATTTGAACCCCCTAAATGGGAACCTATACCAATGAAATTATTAAAAGACTTAAAGGCTGCTTGTCATGATTATGGCCCAACAGCGCCGTATACACTAGCCTTCTTAGATGGGCTACGTGCTTGGTGGATGACTACTTATGATTGGTTTCAAGTGGCTAAAGGATGTTTGACAGGAGGACAATTTGTGCTATGGAAAATGGAGTATAAAGAGTTAGTTAAAAGGAAAGTTGTAGAGCAGAATCTTACTAAACGAAGTCCAGAACGGGGTAATGTCACCATGGATATGTATATGGGAGTAGGAGAATATTGTAATACCCAGGCTCAAGCACAATTGCATACAGATGTACTTATGGCTGTGAGTGATTTAAGTGTTATAGCCTGGAAGCGGCTACCTTCTCCCGATCATACCATGCCTGGCCTTACCACTGTAAAGCAAAGATCAGATGAGCCATATGAAGAGTTTATTGCTAGATTGACTGATGCAGTAGGAAAGTTAGCCATAAACAAAGTAGCTGAAGACCTTATTAGTAAAACAATTGGCTGTTAAAAATGCTAATAACACTTATTAGGCTTTAATAAGACTGATAAAAAAGACTGGCAATATAATTGATCATATCAAACAATGCTAACAATAATTATGATGATTAAAAGTCCTTCCTTCTTGCCACTCTTGCTGCACCTCTCTCTAAAGTTTTACTTAAAAATTAAGAATAGTGAAATAAAGCCTGAACTTAGACACACTTTTCTTTTCCTTATAGAAATGTAGAAAGCTCAAGTAATAATAAACAAATGTATATAAATAAAGTATAAAGGATATAAGTAATATAAGTAATGTATATAAGTAATATATATATAAGCTATGTATATAAAGAATATATAAGTAATATAAATAATATGTCATACATAAGTAATATGTAAATAATATAAGTAATATAAATAAAATAATTAATATAAGCAATATAAGCGGTATATATATAGCAATATAAGCAATATAAATAATATATAAGTAAAAAATAATATAAGTAATACATAAACAATATATAAATAAATTATATAAGTAAAAGTATATAAGTAATAAACAAAAGACTATCTCATTGCAGTCTTGCTTTACCTGTGGTCATGTCAGACACACTAGCGGAGATTGTCTGATTAAGCAAGATATAGCTAACTTACATGGCATATTGTCACCAGTTACTGGGTCTACGCGACTAAAAACTTTGAGTTCCAATTGCCAAAAAGGCTTTCATTAAGCTAGAGAATACTTATCTAAATTTCATAAAAAATGGTAATCCTTTAAATCAATAACGAGCCACCCCTGGGAGTACAGGACTGAACTTGTGTTCCTCCACCACAACAATATTAACTCTGGACGTTCTGGTAACACCAATTCCTGTGGGAGAAGGGCCCTCTCCCAGAAGGAATAGTGAGTGTAATATTAAGCAGAAGTTCCTTGTCTTTACAAGGAATTTCCATTATTCATGGAGTGGTGGATTCGGATTACACAAGAGAAATCCAGGTGCTTGTTGTTCTCCCTAGCAAAACTGTGCAGTTTAAAAGGTCAGAGAATAGCCCAGTTGCTGCTCCTCCCTTATCATAAAGCAGGTAAAATTAACTAACCTGCCTAGAAGTAACTCTGGATTTGACTCTAGCGATGTTGCTTTTTGGGTTCACTCTAGCGATGTTGCTTTTTGGGTTCAGGAGGTTAATGACTCTAGATCTCTAAAAGACATATATATATATATATGGAGTTAAGATTAAAGGCTTATTGGACACCGGAGTCGATGTTTCCTGTATTGCCAGGAAAATTGGCCAGCTTCTTTGTCTACTCAAGAAGCTCCTTTAGGACTCATAGGCATTGGTCGAGTACCCTCAGTAGCCAGTAAGTCTAAAAATTTTAAATTGGACAGATAAGACTTCAAATACTTTTTGCCCATACGTTATTCCATCTATCCCCTTTACATCATTGGGAAGAGATATTCTTGCTCAAATAAGCATGCATTTATATAGCCCTAATGTTAAAGCTTCAACACAAATGCTGTAGATGGGCTATGATCCCTTTGAGGGACTCGGGAAAGACGACAGGGAATGCAGGAACCTGTCCAAGTAAATAAAAGACCCAAATTTTGTAATTAAGAAAAAATCTGGTATATGGAGATTATACAGGATTTAAGAGCTGTTAACAATACTATGGGAGCCATAGAGTGTTACAGCCTGTATTGCTATACCTGTTAACTTTAATATTATGTTATTGATTTACAGAATTGTTTCTTTACTATACCTTTAAGCCCAGAGGATTGTAAACAATTTACATTCAGTTTGCTCTCTGAGAATTAAAACACTTTTGTTCCAGCTCCAGGAGGAGTCAACTCTCGAGGACTGAGACCAAACATGCTATGACAAATGCATGTAACTCATTTTCCCAGCTTTGGAAAATTGTCTTATTTGCATGTGACTGTAGATACATTTTTTCATGTTATGTTAGCTTCAGCAAAAACTGGAAGAAGCCTACAAGGACGTGGTACAACATTTATTCTTTTGCCATTCACAGTTAGGTATGCCAGAGCAACTGAAAACCAACAATGGTCCTGCATATACATCTAAATATTTTCAGCAATTTTACTCCCAATTTAATATTTCTCATTCCACAGAAATTCCCCACAATCCACAATGTCAAGCCATAGTTGAAAGAGTTCACCAAACTTTAAAAAATCAATTAAGTTATAAGAGGGTGAGTTCAAGTATAGCTCTCCTCACCACATCTTGAATCACACTTTATTTGTTATTAATCATTTAAATTTGAACTCTTCAGGTTATTCAACTATGGCTAGACATTGAGATCCAGAAGAAAGTATAAAACCTCTGATGAAATGGAAGCTTCTTACAGGAAAAGGGGAGAGCCTGCTTTTATTTGTGCTCAAGTCAACTTGTTACTAATCGCAATTTTCTTATGAAGGACATTCCAACTCCCTCCTATTTGTTTTTATTTTGCTTT
>NW_007249537.1:7682-9594 GCF_000164805.1 Carlito syrichta
GTTTTGTTAATTGCTAATGCTCATTCTATTTACTCGGTAATATATAATTTTGGTCATTTTAAAGTAATTGTGAAAATTGTACTTTGTCTAATTGTATTATTGGTAACCCATATCAAGTATTTCTGTTAAAGCATCCTTCTTACGTTTGTGCCTGTTCAGCTACCGGAACCGTGGTAGTCTTCTCCAGGTACTTATATTTTAGAACAAGCCACAGCAATGTTAAAAAGGCCTTGTACGTTTGTTGCAGCTTTAGTCTTGGAAATTGCTGCATTAATAGCTATTATATGATCTGTAGAAGCGTCTGCCACTGCTTTAGTACAGGAAGTCCATACAGCTAATCATGTGAATGATTTGTCTCAAAATGTTAGCTTAGCTTTATTTACTCAAGAGCAGATAGATAAAGGTATTATTGATAGGTTGAATGCTTTAGAATCAGCACTAGTATATATAGGAAACCAAATACAACATATTAAGGTTCAGATGTCTGTAGCTTGTCACGCACAATTTAAATGGATTTGTGTTACACCCTTGCCATATGATGGTCAGAATGTCAGTTGGGCTGATGTTCAGAAACATCTTATGGGAGTTTGGCAGTCTTCTAATTCTTCTTTAAACATTCAACAGTTGCATAGTCAGATTACAGCTATCTCTCAGACACACCTGTCCTCACTTTCAGTTTCTCAACTGGCTTCTAGATTTACTTCTTCCCTTTCTCAGTTTGTGGCTTCCATTTCTGTTTGGAATCTGATCTATAATTTCATTGCTATTGGTATAATTGTCTTTTTCTGCTGTTTATCTTTCCAGTCATCATCCAACGTTTAAGGAAAGCAGTTCAACATAACACTGATAATATTCATTTGGCAGTTCTTACTAATAAAACAAAAACATAATGTCATCTATCAGTTGGTCACTTATGTCATGTAGGCTATTTTGTGTCATCAGTTTGCCATTCTTCATTCTCCCTATGTCCCCTCAAGTCTTTATGCTCTTGGTATTCAGTGATGGGTAAGATTCCAGCCACCTAGTATAAACCAAATACAGGCATTCCCCGTGGGGAAGGGCAATGGGCCAATGACGTGTAACAACTATGGTGAGGCGAGAACAACCTAAGACAGAAGCCAAGATGTTTTGGTGGTTTGTTTTAATAAAAAAGGGGGAAATGTTGGGAGCCAACATCTATAGCTACATGGCTGAGGTCTGTAAAGGCCCATCTGGAAGATCACCTCTGACATAGGATATCAAGTATACCTACAATATTGGTGTGTGATTAGTGACCAGTGTGCATACATGGCAGTAAAACTTATAAGTAAATCTCTATACACCTGATGGAAAGAGTGCACAGCAGAATTATTTTTCTCTGTCTTTCTAAGTTTTACTTCTTTCTAGATATTTTTTAACTTCTATTTCCTGATAGACTGGGTAGTCAGCTCTTGTTCCCGAAAGCTGTTTCCCCTAGGGCTAAGAATAGAAACTAAATTACCATGATAGATTTGTCACCCTGCCCCTAGTCAGGCAGAACGTTTTCTTTAGTTTTGTTAATTACTGAAACTCTGTCTGCTTCAGCCCACAGCTGCCAACATGGTGGCCATGCATTTCCTTGTACAAGAGTGTGACAGCTATTATTTGATTTTTAGAGTAGACTTGTTAGGATAAAATATATACATATACACTCATAGTTGCGTAAATTTACGCTTGTTGTTTTGTTTTCTTTTGCTACATTATTCAAGTGTAATAGTTACTATACGATTTATGAAAGAATTAATGATGAGGTATTAGCTTAATAGGCTATAGCATAGTATTAAAGGTCAATCATTAGATTATATGAAAATTAAAGTTTAGACATATGAAACTCGTATGAATTATAGTAAAGTTTGGTAGGTTAAGAATAAGTTTTAACTGAGTTATAAGGCAT
>NW_007249538.1:0-10707 GCF_000164805.1 Carlito syrichta
CCAAATATGACAAGAAAATTCTCTTGTGCTGGAATCTGGCATAGTTATCTGAGGAACTAATGTACTGGAGTGCCCGATACCCGTTTACAACTTTCAAGAGGACCAGAATGTTGCTGGAGTCCTGAAATGACGGATTTGTAATATCCGCATGCTATATTGCTCCAAAATATTTGGGCAGCTCGAGCCCTGTTTCTTGTTTCTCCCATAGCAGACACCCTGGAAATTTTATGGATGGAGGACGCGTACAAAAAAGACTCTTTATTCTGTTTTAGTTAGAGGCCATATAGTGTCCTGTATATGAGGGTTCTCTTTCCCTGGATTCCTGTTTCAGAACCCTGATTCTTGTTTAGCCCTTAGTAAGACGCCATGTAGATTTTTTGATAGAGGAACAGTGGAAAACAGATTTCTTCTTTTTTCTTAGCAACAGGCCATGCAGTTTCCTGTATATGAGGACTGCTCTTACCCACATTCATGCCTAGAATCCCTGATCTTTCCTTAACCGTCAGCAAGATGCGCTGTAGAGTTTCAAAACTGGGGACTCGTATAACCCAGATTCCTTATTTTTAGCAACAGTTGTGCAGTTGCCGGTATATGAGTACTCCCTTTCCCAGAAAAATACGTCGAAAACTGGATGCTTGTTAGGACCTTAGGAAGACGTAGTGTAGTTTTTTGGGGATTGAGAACACATGTCACCCAGATTCCATTGTCTTTCTTAGGAAAATTCTGTGCAGTTACCTGTATATGAGGATTTCATTTCCCTAGATTATGCTTCAAAAACCCAAATTTGTGTTTAGCCCTTAGCAAGACACCCTGAGGTTTTTTTGGAATTGTGGACACGTGTAAATCAGATTCCTTGTTCTTCCTTAGCAATAGACACTGCAGGTTCCTGTGTTTGAGGGCACCCATTATCCAGATCCCTACGCCCAAAACCTGATTGGAAGTTATCTCTTAGCAAGATGGTCTGTATGTTTTTGGGATGGAGGACTCGTGTAACTATGATTCCTTATTCTTCTAGAGCAACAGTTAGTATAGTGTTCTGTATATGAGGACCAACACTATTGAAATTCCTGCTTCATTCTCAGAGACATGCCGAGGAATTTCCTGGTGACCTAGAATTCCAGTTTCTTGGATATCAAGAGAGACTCCCATAAAGTTCTTGTGGAGTAGGAATCCAAGATTCCCGGTTCCCTTTTCAAAAGAAAGACTAAAAAATGGCGACATAGTATCCCATATTACGGATTAAACCTTATCAAAACAAATTCTAGATTTCGGCGATTGAGAACTCCAAGAACTGGTTCCCTTTCCGTTCTCAGCAAGATGCCCGGATGTTCCCTGTCTATGTGGATTCCAACACGCTGTATACAAAAATGCAGATTCCCAGATGTTTCCTAGGGACGTGGAATCCATGATTACTGGTTACATATTAATAATTCGTATTAACTATTTGGCTACTGCAAAACCATTGGACTCTCCCCAAATAAAAGTAAACACGGAAATATAAGGTTTACCAAGTTCATCTTAAGACCAGAGTTACACCAAATATGGCAAGAAAATACTTTTGATCCGGGAATCTGGCCTGGGTTGTCCCTAGGAACCTAAGGGACTTGTACTACCAGTTACCCGTTTTCAACTCTCAAGGAGACCAGAATGTTGCTGGAGTCCTGAAATGACTGATTCTTAATACCCACAAGCCAAATATCTCCAGTACATGAGACGAGCTCGAAGACCTGATCCGTATGTATCCTGTAGCAAGACACACTGAGGATTTCTCGTATTGGAGACTGGTGTATCACAGATTCCTTATTTTTCCTGATTGAAGTGCCGTGTATTGTCCAGTATATGAGGGCTCCGTTTCCCCAGAATCCTGTTTGAAAACCCTGATTCTTGTTTAGCTCTTAGCAAGATATCATATAGATATTGTGATGGAGGAACCGTGTAAAAAAGTTTCTTATTCTCCTTAGCAAGAGATCATGTAGACTCTGTATATGAGACCCGCTATTACCTATTTTGCAGCTTTTAAATCCTGATTCTTGTTTATCCCACAGAAGATTGCCTATTGAGTTTTAGGACTGAAGACTGCTATAACCCTTATTCTTTTTCTTCCTTGACAAGGGGCCGATTATTTTCCTGAATATTAGGACTCTCTTTAAATTGATCCCGATTCGAAATTATGAATCTTTTTAACTCATTCCAAGATGCCCTGTAGATTTTTGGGATTGAGGACTCGTGTAACCCAGATTCCTCATTCTTTCTTACACAAAGGTCAAGTAGTTGCCTGTATATAAGGACTCCATTTCCCCACATTCATGCTTCAAACACCCTGATTCGTGTTAGACCGTAGCAAGATGGTCTGAAGTTTTTTTGGGATTGAGGACACGAGTAACGCAGATTCCTAATTCTTACTTAGCAATAGGCAGTGAAGTTTCCTGTATGTGAGGACTCCCATTACCCAGATTCCTACTTCAAAAACCTGATTCGTGGTTACCTCTGAGGAAGACGGCCTGTAATTTTTGGGATTTAGGTCTCATGTAATAATGATTCCTCATAATTCCTTAGCAATATTTCATATAGTTTCTTGTATATGACGACTCCCATTACCCAGATACTCTGCTGGATGCCTAGACATTTCCTGGTGACCTAGAATTCCAGTTTTTTTGACATCAAGAGAAAGACTCCCATAATGTTCTTTGAGAACTGGAATCCACGATTCCTGATTCCTCTTCACAAGACCTACACATATTGTGGAATCATCAAAACACAACAACCCAATTCCGACCTACCTGCCCAAAAGAATTTTCTGTAGTTTGAGGTCACCTGAATCGAGGGATTTTGTACCAATATGCCTTTTGGTTCTGGGGAACATGATTATGGTCGTAGATGTTCTCAGGACACAAAAGTATTTGTAGGGCCAGATCCTTGATTAAATCTAACAATAGCACCAGAAAGTGCCTGTGTATCTTTAATGACAGATTTAGCAAATCCACAGAGCAAGTATCTCTGAAAAATGTAGGGACAGAAAAGCCCAGATTGATGATTAAACCTTATCAAGTGGCCTTGTAGATTCCGTTTAATGAAAATTCCTAGAATTGGATTTCCTTTTCATTCTCAGCAACATGCCCTGATTTTCCCTGTTGTTGTGGGTTCCAAACACTGTATACAAAAAGACAGATGGCCAGAAGTTTCCTAGGGACGTGGAATACTAGATTCCTGGTTACATTTAAAAATACATACTAATCATTTGTCAACTGCGAAACCCTTGTCCACTCTCAAAATTAAAAGGGAAATGGAAAAGGAAGGATTACAGGGTTCACCTTAAGACCAGAATTACATCCAAATATGGTAAGAAGATTCTTTTAGTGCTGGAATCTGGCCTTAGTATTTCCGAGGAATCGAACGTTCTTGGAATCCCTGATATCTGTTTACAATTTTCAAGGGGACCAGAATGTTAATGGATTCCTGAAATGACCGATTCACAATATCTGCATGATAAATTGCTCTGAAACATTTGGGGAACTCGAATCCCTGTTCATTGTTTGTCCCATAGAAGACACCCTGGGAGTTTGATGGATAGAGGACTCGTACAACAACGATTCTTTATTCTTCTTTATTCAGAGGCCATGTAGTGTCCTGTGTATGAGGATCCACTTTCCCTAGATTCATGTTTCGAAACCCTGATTCTTGTTTATTCCTCAGTAAGATGGCACACAGATTTTTTGATAGAGGAATCATGGAAAACAGATTTCTTCTTGTTTCTTTGCAAGAGGCCATGTAGTTTCCTTTATGTGAGGATTGATATTACTCACATTCACGGCTCGACTCCCTGATTCTTCTTTATCTGTCAGCAAGATGCCCTGTAGAGTTTTAGGACTGAGGACTTATATAACCCAGATTCCTTATTTTTAGAAAGAGCCGTGCACTTGCCTGTATATGAGTACTCCCTTTCCCAGATACATGCCTCAAAACACTGATGCATGTTAGGACCTTAGGAAGACGTCCTATAGTTTTTTGGGGAGTGAGAACACATGTCACCCAGATTATTTCTTATTTCTTAGAAAAGTCTGTGAAGATACCTGTATATGAGGATTTCATTTCCCTATATTATGCGTCAAAAACCCAAATTCGTGTTTAACCCTTGGCAAGAAACCCTGAAGTTTTTTTTGTGATTGCGGACACGTGTAAACTAGATTCCTTATTCTTCCTTAGCAATAGACACTGCAGTTTCCTGTGCATGAGGACACCCATGATCCAGATTCCTACTCCCAAAACCTGATTGGAAGTTATCTCTTAGCAAGACGCTCTGTAGGTTTTCGGGATGGAGGACTCGAGTAACTATGATTCCTTATTCTTCTAGAGGAACAGGTCGTGTAGTGTTCTGTATTTGAGGACTCCCATTAATTAAATCCCTGCTTCATTCTCAGACACTCACAAGGCATTCCTTGGTGACCTAGAATTCCATTTACTTGGATATCAAGAGAAAGACTCCCGTAAAGTTCTTGTGGCATAGGAACCCAAGATTCCTGGTTCCCTTTTCAAAATAACACACTAAAAATGTAGCAACCTAGAAGCCCAGATTGCTGATTAAACCTTATCAAGAGAACTTCTAGATTTAGGCGATTGAAAACTCCAAGAACCGCATTCCCTTTCCGTTCTCAGCAAGATGGCGTGATGTTCCCTGTCTATGTGGATTCCAAAACTATGTATACAAAAATGCATATTCCTATGTGTTTCCTAGGGACGTGGAATCCATGATTCCTGGATACATTTTAATAATTCATACAAAATATTTGGCAACTGCAAAACCATTTGTCTCTCTCCAAATAAAAGTACAAACCGAAATTTAAGGATTTACTTTCCTTTATATGAAGACTGCTATTACCCACATTCATTCCTCCAATCCCTGATTCTTCTATAGCCATCAACAAGATGCCCTGTAGATTTTCAGGACTGAGGACTCGTATAACCCAGAAACTTATTTTTAGAAACAGCCGTGCTCTTGCCGGTATATGAGTACTCCCTTTCCCAGACACATGCATCGAAACACTGATGCATGTTGAGACCTTAGGAAGACGCTGTGCAGTTTTTTGGGAATTGAGAACACATGTCACACTGATTCCTTATTCTGTCTTACAGAAAGTCGGTGAACTTGCCTGTATATGAGGATTTCATTTCCCTAGATTATGCTTCAAATACCAAAATTGGTGTTTAGGCCTTAACAAGAAACACTGAGGTTGTTTGTGGAATACGGACACGTGTAAACCAGATTCCTTATTCTTCCTTCGCCATAGACAGTGCAGTGTCCTGTATATGAGGACACCCATTATCAAGTTTCCTACTGAGAAATCCTGATTGATGGCTATCTCTTAGCAAGACGCTCTGTAGGTTTTTATGATGGAGGACACGTGTAACCAAGATTCCTTATTCTTCCATAGCAACAGGTCATGTTGTGTTCTGTCCTTGAGACTCCCATCAATGAAATTCCTGTTTAATTCTCAGCAAGACGCTGAGACATATCCTGGTGACCTAGAATTCCCGTTGCTTGGATATCAAGAGAAAGACTCCCATAAAGTTCTTGTGGAATTGGAACCCAAGATTCCGGGTTCCTTTTCAAAAGGCACACTAAAAATGTGGCAACATAGAAACCCAGATTGCTGATTAAACCTAATCAAGAGAACTTGTCGATTTAGGCGATTGAGAAATCCAAGAACCACATTGCCTTTCCGTTCTCAGGAAGATGCCCTGATTTTCCCTGTCGATGTGGATTCCAAAACTCTATATACAAAAATGCAGATTCCCAGATGATTCTTAGGGAGGTACAATCCATAATTCCTGGTTACATTTTAATAATTCGTACTAAATATTTGGCCACTGCAAATTCTCGGCCTCTCTCGAAATAAAAGTACAAACGGAAATTTAATCATTACCAAGTTCACATTAAGACCAGAGTTACATTCAAATATGGCAAGAAAATAATTTTTTTCCGGGAATCTGGCCTTAGTTGTCCAGAGGAAACTAAGGGATTGTCCTACCAGATACCCGTTTACAACTAACAAGAGGACCAGAAAGTTCCTGTGGATCTGTAATGACAGATTTAGCGTATCCACGGAGTATGTAGCTCTGAAAAATGGAGGGATCCTGAAACCCATATTGGTGATTAAAACTTATCAAGAGGCCCTGTAGATTCCGATTAAGGAGAACTCGTATAACTGGATTTCCTTTTCATTCTCAGCAAGATGCCCTGATTTTCCCTGTTGATGTGGAATCCAAACTCTGTGTACAAAAAGACAGATGTACAGAATTTTCCTAGGGACGTGGAATCCATGATTCTTGGGTACCTTTAAAAATAAGTACTAAATATGGGGCAACTTCAAAACCGTTTTCCCCTCTCAAACTAAAAAGAATAACGGAAGTGGAAGGATACAGGGTTCATCTTAAGACCAGAGTTACATCCAAATATGGCAAGAAGATTCTCTTTGTGCTGGAATCTGGCCTTAGTTATTCTGAGGAACCTAATGTCCTGGAGTGCCCGATACACGTTTACAACTTTCAAGAGGACTAGAATGTTGTGGGAGTCCTGAAATGACGGATTCGTAATATCCGCATGCCATATTGCTCCAAAATATTTGGGCAGCTCGAACCCTGTTTCTTGTTTCTCCCATAGCAGACACCCTGTACATTTTATGGATAGAGGACTCGTACAACAAAGACTCTTTATTCTGTTTTAGTTAGAGGCCGTATAGTGTCCTGTATATGAGGGTTCTCTTTCCCTAGACTCCTGCTTCAAAACACTGATTCTTGATTAGCCCTTTGTAAGACGCCATCTAGATTTTTTGATAGAGGAACAGTCGAAAACTGATTTCTTCTTTTTTCTTAGCAAGAGGCCATGCAGTTTCCTGTATATGAGGACTGCTCTTACCCACATTCATGCCTCGAATCCCTGATCCTTCCTTAACCGTCAGCAAGATGCGCTGTAGAGTTTCAGGACTGGGGACTCGTATAACTCAGATTCCTTATTTTTAGCAACAGTCGTGCAGTTACCGATATATGAGTACTCCCTTACCCAGAAAAATGCGTCAAGTACCTTATGATTGTTATGACCTTAGGAAGACGCAGTGTAGTTTTTTGGGGATTGAGAAAGCTTGTCACCCAGATTCCTTTGTCTTTCTTAGGAAAAGTCTGTGCAGTTAACTGTATATGAGGATTTCATTTCCCCAGATTATGCTTCACAAACCCTAATTCGTGTTTAGCCCTTAGCAAGACACCCTGAGGTTTTTTTTGGAATTGCAGACACGTGTAAACCAGATTCCTTGTTCTTCCTTAGCAATAGACACTGCAGTTTCCTGTGTATGAGGACACCCATTATGCAGATTCCTACTCCCAAAACCTGATTGGAAGTTATCTCTTAGCAAGATGCTCTGTAGGTTTTTGGGATGGAGGACTCTTTTAAATAAGATTCCTTATTCTTCTAGAGCAACAGGTAGTATAGCGTTCTGTATATGAGGACCCCCACTATTGAAATTCCTGCTTCATTGTCAGAGACATGCTGAGGCATTTCCTGGTGACCTAGAATTCCAGTTGCTTGGATATCAAGAGAAAGACTCCTATAAAGTTCTTGTGGAATTGGAATCCAAGATTCCTGGTTCCCTTTTCAAAAGAAACACTGAAAAATGGTGGCATAGTATCCCATATTACGGATTAAACCTTATCAAAAGAACTTCTGGATTTCGGCGATTGAGAACTCCAAGAACCGGTTCCCTTTCCGTTCTCAGCAAGATGCCCGGATGTTCCCTGTCTATGTGGATTCCAACACTCTGTATACAAAAATGCAGATTCCCACATGTTTCCTAGGGACGTGGAATTCATGATTCCTGGTTACATATTAATAATTTGTATTAAGTATTTGGCTACTGCAAAACCATCGGACTCTCCCCAAATAAAATAAACATGGAAATGTAAGGTTTACCAAGTTCATCTTAAGACCAGAGTTACACAAAATACAGCAAGAAGATACTTTTGTTCCGGGAATCTGGCCTGGGTTGTCCCTAGGAACCTAAGGGACTTGTACTACCAGATACCCGTTTACAAATCTCAAGGAGACCAGAATGTTGCTGGAGTCCTGGAATGACTGAATCATAATACCCACAAGCCAAATATCTCCGAAACATGAAACGAGCTTGAAGCCATGATCCGTGTGTATCCCGTAGCAAGACACACTGAGGATTTCTCTTATTGGAGACTAGTGTATCACAGTTTTCTTATTTTTCCTTAGTGAGGTGCCGTGTATTGTCCAGTATATGAGGTCTCCGTTTTCCCATAATCCTGTTTGGAAACACTGATTCTTGTTTAGCCCTTAGCAAGATGTCATATAGATATTGTGATGGAGGAACCGTGTAATCAAGTTTCTTATTTCTCCTTAGCAAGAGATCATGTAGACTCTGTATATGAGGCCCGCTATTACCTATTTTGCAGCTTCTAAATCCTGATTCTTCTTTAGCCCACAGCAGATTGCCTATTGAGTTTTAGGACTGAAGACTGCTATAACACTGATTTTTTTCTTCCTTGGCAAGGGGCCGTTTATTTTCCTGAATATTAGGACTCTCCTTAAATTGATCCGGATTCGAAACTATGAAACTTTTTAACCCATTCCAAGATGCCCTGTAGATTTTTGGGATTGAGGACTCATGTAACCCAGATTCCTCATTCTTTCTTAAACAAAGATCAAGTAGTTGCCTGTATATAAGGACTCCATTTCTCCACATTCATGCTTCAAACACCTTGATTTGTGTTAGACCATAGCAAGACGGCCTGAAGTTTTTTTGGGATTGAGGACACGAGTAATGCAGATTCCTAATTCTTACTTAGCAATAGGCAGTGAAGTTTCCTGTATGTGAGGACTCCCATTACCCAGATTCCTACTTCAAAAACCGAATTCGTGGTTACCTCTGAGGCAGACGGCCTGTAATTTTTGGGATTTATGTCTCATGTAACAAAGATTCCTCATACTTCCTTAGCAATATGTCGTGTAGTTTCCTGTATATGACGACTCCCATTTCCCAGATACCTGTTTCACTCTGCTGGATGCCGAGACAGTTCCTAGTGACCTAGAATTCAAGTTGTTTTGATATCAAGAGAAAGACTCCCATAATGTTCTTTGAGAACTGGAATCCACGATTCCTGATTCCTCTTCACAAGACCTACACAAATTGTGGAATCATCAAAAAACAACATCCCAATTCCGACCTACCTGCCCAAAAGAATTTTCTGTAGTTTGAGGTCACCTGAATCGAGGGATTTTGTACCAATATGCAGTTGGTTCTGGGAAACATGATTATGGTCGTAGATGTCCCTAGGACACAAAAGTATTTGTAGGGCCAGATCCTTGATTAAAACTAACAAGAGCACCAGAAAGTTCCTGTGGATCTTTAATGACAGATTTAGCAAATCCACAAAGCACGTATCTCTGAAAAATGTAGGGACCCAAATGCCCAGATTGATGATTAAAGCTTATCAAGAGGCCCTGTCGATTCCGTTTCATGAGAATTCTTAGAACCGTATTTCCTTTTCATTCTCAGCAAGATGCCCTGATTTTCCCTGTTGATGTGGATTCCAAACACTGTATACAAAAAGACAGATGCCCAGAAGTTTCCTAGGGACGTGGAATCCATGATTCCTGGTTACATTTTAAAATACATACTAATCATTTGTCAACTGCAAAACCCTTGTCCACTCTCAAAATTAAAAGGGAAACGGAAAAGGAAGGATTACAGGGTTGACCTTAAGACCAGAGTTACATTCAAATATGGCAAGAAGATTCGTTTTGTTCTGCAATCTGGCCTTTGTTGTTCAGAGGAACCTAATGGACTTGGAGTGCCCAATATCCGTTTACATCTTTCAAGAGGACCAGAATGTTAATGGAGTCCTGAAATGATCGATTCGTAATATCCAAATGCTAAATTGCTCCAATCCATTTGGGGAGCTGAATGCCGTGTTTCTTGTTTGTTCCATAGCCCAAACCCTGGGAAATTTTTGGATTGATTATTCGTACAAAAAAGATTCTTTATTCTTCCTTAGTTAGAGGCCATGCAGTGTCCTTTATATGAGGACTCTCTTTCCCTACATTCCTGTTTGAAACCCTGATTTTTGTTTATCCCTTAGTAAGATGCCATGTAGATTTTTTGATAGACGTATTGTGTAAACCGATCTCTACTTTTTTCTTAGTAAGTGGCCATATAGTTTCCTGTATATGAGGACTGCTATTACCCAAAATCCTGCCTCCAATCCCTGATTCGTCCTTAGCCATCAGCAAGATGCCCTGTAGATTTTCAGGAGTGAGAACTCGTATAACCCAGATTCCTTACTTTTAGCAACAACCGTGCAGTTGCCTGTATATGATTACTTCATTTCCCATATACATGCGTTGAAAGCCTGCTGCTTGTTTAGACCTTAGGAAGACGTCATGTAGTTTTTTGGGGGTTGAGGAGACAAGTCACCCTGATTCCTTATTCTTTCTTAGGAAAAGTCCGTGCAGTTGCCTGTATATGAGGATTTCATTTCCCTTGATTATTCTTCAAAATCCCAAATTCGTGGTTAAACCTTAGCAAGACACCCTGAAGTTTTTGTCGCAATTAAGGACACGTGTAAACCAGATTCCTTATTCTTCCTTAGCAATAGATAGTGCAGATCCCTGTATCCAAATTCCATTATCCAAAA
>NW_007249539.1:0-925 GCF_000164805.1 Carlito syrichta
TAGCAAATCATATTCAGCAACAGATCTCAAAAATCCTCCACTATGACCAAGTAGGCTTCACTGCTGGGATGCAGGATTAGTTAAACATCCGCAAAACCATAAATGTAATTAAATCTATCAACAGATGTAAAAACAAGAATCACGTGGTTATATCATTAGATGAGGAACAAGCTTTAGCATTGCTTCTTGATAAAAAGCCCAAGGTATAGGAGGGGGAACATACCTCAAAATAGTAAGAACCATCTATGATAAACCCAGAGACAACATATTGCTAAATGTACAGAAATTGGAAACATTGTCCCTGAAAACCAGAAAAAGGCAAGACTGCCTTCTCTCACATCTCCTGTTCAGTATAGTTCTGGAATTCATAGCTATAGCAATCAGAAAAGAGAAGGAAATAAGCGGTGTCTATATAAGAAAAGGAGAAGTCAAGTAATCCCTCTTTGCTTACGATATGTTCCTGTACCCCGAAAATCCAAGTGTATCTGTCAAAAATCTCCTTATATTGATAAAAAGATTTTGAAAAAGTCTCAGGGTACAAAATAAATGTGCAAAAGACAGTAGCATTCTTATCCACCAACAACAAACAGGGAGAGAATCAAATAAAAAGCACAATTCTATACAAAATAGCAACAGCAAAAAAATGAAATAGTTTGACATAATGCTAACCAGAGAAGTGAAAAATATTTACAATAAAAATCTGCGCGGGTTCGAGACCCGCCTGAGCAGCGAGACCTCATCTCTACAATAAATCAAAAAATCAGTTGGGCGTGGTAGCACATGCCTGTAATTCCAGCTACTCGGAAGGCTGAGGTGGAAGGATCACCGGAGCCCAGCGGGTCGAGGCTGCGGTGGCCGGGAGCGGCCACTGCACTCCAGTCTGGGCAACAGAGTGAGACTCCAACTCAAACCCCCCCCCCCCAAA
>NW_007249539.1:1899-4179 GCF_000164805.1 Carlito syrichta
AAAAAATACTCAACCTCACTAATTAAAAAAATTCAAATCACAGCCACATTGAGATACCACCTATCTCTAATAAGAATAGTCATCATTAACTAACAACAACAACAACAAAAAGAGATGCTGGCGAGAATGGAGAAAAGGTAACATTTCTACACTGTTGGTGGAAATGCAAACTAGTTCAACCTCTATGGAAAATAGTGTGGTGATTCCTAAAGTAGATAGAAATTGAACTTCTATATGACCCAGCAGTCCCCTTTCTGAGAACTTCCCCGGAAGAACTTAAATCACTCTACAACAAAGTACTTACACACACATGTTTGTTACAGCACTATCCATATTAGCATAAATATAGAACCGACCGTGCTTTCCATCGAAGTTGTACTGGAGAAAAAATTGTGGAGAAAATAAATATTCCATACACTTGAGAGAATATTAAGTGATCATAAAGAAGAACAAAATTATGGACTTCACAGCAACCTGGGTGGATTCTATAATTCTTGGTGATTTATCACAGAAACAAAGAATTGTGTACAATATGTTCTCACTCATAAGCAGACCCTGGTCTTTTACCATAAAGCTATAAGAAAAGGATTGTCAGTAGCTGGAAACTGCCATGGGAGGGAAGAGTGGCACAAAATATTAATAAAGTTACCTGAACTCAAGCCAGGCAAAAAGGGGACCAAAGGTAAATGCAAATTTTACCAGAACAATGACAACTTGTATAACTCATCCTGAATTGTACTCCACACCTTTAAAATAAAATAAATTTTAAAAAATTTCCTTTTGTTCTTCTGTGATACCTCCTCTTTTTCTTCCTTTCTACCATGCTCTCACCAGTCATTTACTAATCCACTTTCTGTTACTTTATATGAGTTTTCATTTTCTAGAGTTCATAAAAAAGTGTATACTTTTATTTATTTGCTTTATTTTACTGGGTAAAAGTATCATTGCATGCAGCCATGCTGTAGTGGGTATCAAGCACTCCATTTTCTTAATCATGGGTCGTAGTCAAGTGAATGAATTCACCAACATTTTCCTATCAACTAAACTGCTGATTGACTTGGATTGGTGCCAAGTCTTTGATCTTATAAATATAACTGCTACTCAACTTGGAGAATCAGGCAAGTGATAAAACAGCTTTTCTTCTTCTTACATAAAAAATAGCAATGACAAAATCATCAACATCTTCTTTTAAGACAGGAAAGCAGAACAAGTTTAGATACACAAGTTTCATTTAATACTTCAGTTAATTGAAGGTACACTAACAGAAACAAACATTAATTCTGTAGAGACAAGTTCCTGCAGGTAAGAAAAATACAGGAACAGAGTATTAGTTTAATGTAGACAGAGGCTACCAGATGGCGTGTGACTAGAACAAGATTAAGATAGAAATATATATTGGATGGTACGAAGCTTAGTGTAGTAAACGTGTCATAGTTTGAACTTTGTAGTGGCCACAAATATAGGTAATTCCTATTCCCATTGAAGTGTTTTATCTAGGATTATTGAAAGTTCAAAATGCCCTTCCCCTAAATGTAGCTGTGACTACATTTAGGAGGGACAACGCACCTTTCTGAAGTGTGTCTGGAGTCATGTTTTCTACCACAATACAGAACTAAAGAATTAATCAGCAGGGCAAGACACCAAAACCAGTAACCTAGACTCACAAATGCTGCCCCATAGAAAATGGTAGGTGAAGGGAGCTCATGATTGAAGGTTTTATTCAGAACCACAAATGCTCTCTGTCATATGGAAAAACAGGCTGAGTCTTCATGAAACAGTAGGAAATTCGGAGGCAGAGGACAGGGATGGAGGAACATTGGAACTGTGGATGAAAAGAATAGGGGAAAACAAGAGTCACCCCATCCAGAAGAAAGGGCAGAAATACAGAGACCTGCACCTCATCTGGAGGATGAAAAGAGACTCCCGAGAGAGCTCTTTGAGATCATAGGTCATGACGTTGCCAGGGAACTTAGCTCAGTGAGATCAGAGAATGCCTCTTAGTCCATCCCCTTTCATCACATTAAAAACTGTCAAGTATAAAACTTGAATACACCTGAGAGAGCTGAAGATGATTGTCTCTAGGATAATACAGTGGAAATACACAAGTCATAAGGAAGCTAAATCAGAGTACCACCTGAGGAATGGGAACACTCTTGTACTCATAAGAGGGAGAAGATTCAAACTATATAATGATTGCATTCAGTTTCAAATTCAGACATGAATATATTTACACAAACTTTCACAATAAAGAACTGGAAAATATAGGGTTCATTCATACAT
>NW_007249539.1:4342-6390 GCF_000164805.1 Carlito syrichta
GTCGAGGCTGCAGTGGCTGGAGCGGCCACTGCACTCCAGTCTGGGCGACAGAGTGAGACTCCAACTCACAAAAAAACAAACAAACAACAAAAAAAAAACAATATGGAGTATAAAAATATAAATAAACTGGTTATAATGAGCAGATGATCAGAACGAATGCATAATGACCCAGTTATTACAGGTATTTAATTTTAAATTTTTAATAATAAAAGGGAAACAGATGTTGCATAAACAGGTAACATGTGCTGAAAGAGAGAAATATTAAGCAAGAGTCAAGTGGCCTCAACATTCTCTGAAAGTTGTTCTCTGCTTGCTAACTCCTGTGATCCGTGTGTCTCTGGTATTTGCATTCATTGAATTAATAAATCTCCCCTGTTCTCCATCTCCTATTAAGATATCTGTAAGCTACATAACTTTTTAAATGCATTTTTTTATGTGTTAGGTTATATAAATGCTACATTTACAATGCTATCCTGAAAGGCACAAGGACGCTTCTTGCTAAATTCTTATTTTAACGTTTATAGTATTTTTGTTTTGATATAAATAAGACCCCATTCCTGAGAAGAAACTTGTACCCCAAAATATGGTGCACCTGCTTAAGGTTAGGGCTTGTCTAGGTGCATTCTAAGCATCCCCTGCTGCCCAATCCCAGTCATGAATGGAGGTTCCCTCAGGGCTTATGGAGCATGTTCCTCTCAGCATCTTTAGCCCAGTTATAAAGTGGCTAAGCCCTGGTTCAGAATGCTTCTTCACTCACACGATACTCTTTTGAAATTATTACTTTAAATAGTGAATCTCCCTTACTAAACACAGTCAATTCTGAAAGGAGACCTAGAGCAAGGACTTCATGGAACCACGAAGGAACCTCTTTTCTGGAGATGCCAGATGCACTGATACAGTCAAGATTCATGATCACTCCAAAAACTATAGGTAAACAGGGGGTAGCCTTTTTTTCTCTTTTTAGACCCTCGTGTTAAAGATCACACACACGCAAAAAAAAAGATCACACCAAACAGTAGCTTCACACACAGATATGTGTGGCTCAAATCAATACAATCAAATCACACAAACACACAGTATTTCATTTTCACAGTACTGGGTCCCTAGTATATCCTTTTGCCTTGTGTCTAGGCCAAATACCCCAACACTGACCTAGATCTGGATATGTAATTTTCTTTGTCATGTAGAGCTAAAGCTAACACAGTACAAGTTTAAACATGGGAGGTGCATGGAATTTGTGTTTGCCTGTTCTCACCTGGAAATTCTGTAAATGCCCTTCATGTGTCATAGTTTCTGGTAAACTAATTTTATTAAATGTTTGGCTCTATTTTTAATTGTTTTTTCTTCTGGTTTGTAGTTTTTCTGTCAATACTCTAATTGAGATCTAGTTTTATTAAATAGTATTTGCTATTTTTCCTTTCCCATAATAAATTTAATTTAAATTTCATTATTCAGGTAAAACTCCAAGACTTTTATGAAAAATGACCACTTCTAGGACTTTGTATGACTTGCAACATCTTGTAGCACCAGACCATAAAGTTAAGATGAAAAGATGAACGAAAAAGTTGTATAAAGTGACTTGTAGCTGATTTAATGGGTCCTCTGTGATATTGGTTGTGTGTGTCAACTTGGAATCTGTTTCTCGATGAGATTAATATTAAATACGTGAAGTATTAACCCAGGCTTATAAGTGTCTGTGGGTCTCATCCAATGAGTAGATGCATAAAACAAAAATACAAGCCTCTGTCTACAAGAAACATTTTCTAGAATATTTCCTTAAGTAGTAGTGTAGACCATATGACATCCTGGATCAGCAGGCTTTCCATCTTCTGACTGGAGCTACTTTATTGTTTTCTTGGTTTGTTTCCTACCTGATATGCTTCTTAATAAAACTACCTATTTTCCATTCCTAATTCCTCTGACTCATAGCCATATATATCATGGGCTGTACTGGGTCTCCAAGGTACCAGACATAGGACTGGTTGTTTTTGGTTTATTCATGTCAGGCTTCTGACTGGATCTATAAACTTGCCTTTTCTGATTTCCAG
>NW_007249540.1:0-3716 GCF_000164805.1 Carlito syrichta
GTCACACTGCTTTCCACAGAGGTTGCACTAGTTTACACTCCCACCAGCAGTGTAGAAGTGATTAGTGAGGTTGAGCATTTCTTCATGTGTTTGTTGGCTTCTCGAATGTCTTCTTTTGTGAAGTGTCTGTTCATATCTTTTGCCCATTTTATAATGGGGTTGTTTGTTTTCTTCTTTTCAGTACGCTTCAGTTCCTTGTAGATCCAGGATGTTAAGCCTTTGTCAGACCTAGAGTTGGCAAATACTTTTTCCCAGTCTGTAGGCTGTCTCCCTGCTCTCTTGATGGTTTCTTTGGCTTTGCAGAAGCTTGTCAGTTTAATAAGGTCCCATTTGTCTATCTTCTCTCTTAAGTCCTGTGGGTTTCGGGTTTTGTACAGGAATTGGATGCCAGTTCCGATTTCCATGAGAGTATTTCCTTCCTTTTCTAAGGTTCTTATGGTTTGAGGTTTTACATTTAGGTCTCTGATCCATTTGGAATTAACCTTTGTGCATGGGGATAGATAGGGGTCCTGTTTCAATCTTCTGCATGTGGTCAGCCAATTTTCCCAGCACCATTTACTGAATAGGTTCTCCTCTCCCCATTGGTAGGTGGTGGGGGCTTTGTCGAAGATGAGTTGGTTGAGAAATTGAGGTTTTGCTTCTGGAATCTCAATTCTGTTCCATTGATCTATATGCCTGTTCCTGTACCAATACCAAGCTGTTTTGATGATTGTAGCTTTATAGTAAAGTTTGAAATCTGGTAGTGTGATACCACCTGCTTTGTTTTTTTGCTGAGGATTGTTCTGGCTATTCTTGGACGTTTGTGATTCCATATGAATTCCTGTGTTGTTTTTTCTAGATCTGAGAAGAATGAGGTTGGTAATTTAATGGGTATTGCATTGAATTTGTAGATTGCCTTAGGTAAGATGGACATCTTCACAATGTTGATTCTTCCGATCCATGAGCATGGGATATTTTTCCACTTGTTCATGTCAACTTTGATTTCTTTGAGCAGTGTTTTGTAATTTTCATTGTAAAGGTCTTTCGCGTCTCTGGTTAGGAAGATGCCAAGGTATTTCAATATTTTTGTGGCTATTGTGAATGCAACTGTGTTTTTTATTTGGGTTTATGTTTGTTTATTATTGGTGTAGAGAAATGCGATTGTCTTTTGTACATTTATTTTGTATCCTGAGACTTTGCCAAAGGTCTTTATCAGTGTAAGGAGACCTTTGACAGATTCTCTTGGGTTTTCAAGGTACACCATCATATCATCTGCATAGAGAGATAACTTGACTTCCTCTTTTCCTATTTGAATACCTCTGATTGCCTCCTCTTCTCTGATTGCTTTAGCCAGGACTTCCAATACTATGTTGAACAGGAGGGGAGAGAGTGGGCATCCTTGTCTAGTTCCAGTTTTCAGGGGAATTTGTTCCAATTTTTGTCTATTTAGGAGTATGCTGGCTGTCAGTTTCTCCTAGATGGCTTTTACTATTTTGCGGTATGTTCCCCATATGCCTAGATGTTCAAGGGTTTTTATCAAGAAGGGGTGCTGGATTTTATCAAAAGCTTTTCCTGCATCTAGTGATATGATCATGTGGTTTTTGTTTTGACATCTGTTGATGTATTTAATTACATTTATGGTTTTACGAAGGTTGAACCAGCCTTGCATGCCAGGAATGAAGCCTACTTGGTCATGGTGGATGATTTTTGAGATGTATTGCTGAATCCTGTTTGCTAGGATCTTGTTCAGAATTTTAGCATCTATGTTCATCAAAGATATTGGACTGTAGTTCTCTTTCTTTGTTGGATCTTTACCTGGCTTGGGTATCAATGTGATTTGGCTTCATAAAATGATTTGGGGAGAGTTCCATCTTTTTCAATCGCCTGGAATACCTTCAATAGGATTGGTATCAGCTCCTCCTTGAATGTCTTGTAGAATTCTGCTGGAAAGCCATCTGGACCAGGGCTTTTTTTTGTAGGAAGTTTTCTTATTACGTGGTTGATTTCCTTGATTGTTATTGGTCTTTTTAGGGTCTCAATTTCTTCTTGTTCCAAACTAGGTAGGTTGTGTGATGTCAGAAAGTCCTCCATTTCCTTCTGGTTTTCAAGTTTCTTTCCATACAAGTATACGTTCTAGTCTCTAATGATCTTTTGTATTCCTTCAGGGTCAGATGTGACTTCATCTTTTGTGTTTCTGATTATGCTTATTTGGTTTTTTTCTCGTTTTTTCTTGGTCAGTCTAGCTAGGGGACCATCAATCTTGTTTACCCTTTCGAAGAACCAGCTTTTTGTTTCATTGATTTTTTGTATTATCTTTTTGTCTTCTATGTCCTGGATTTGGGCTTTTATTTTGGTGATCTGGATTCTTCTGCTGAAATTAGGGTTTTTGTGGTCTTGCTTTTCCAGCTTCTTTAGGTGGCTTGTTAGGTTGTCAATTTCTGTTCCTTCCATTTTCCTCATGTGTGTTTGTAGGGATATAAATTCCCCTCTTATTACAGCTTTTAAGGCATCCCAGAGATTTTGGTAAGATGTTTCTTTATTTTCATTTGTTTCCAGGTATCTTTTGATCTCTATTTTGATGTCATCATTGACCCAGGAGTTATTTAGCATCATGCTGTTTAGTGTCCATGTCTTTGTGGGTTTTGGGGGGACTTTGTTGGTGTCAATGTTTATTTTTATTCCACTGTGGTCCGAAAAGGTGCATGGTAGAATTTCAGTCCTTTTAAATTTGCTTATACTTGATTTGTGTCCAATTATGTGGTCGATCTTAGAATATGTTCCATGTGGTGATGAGTAAAATGTGTATTCTGTGGTCTTTGGATGGAGTGTTCTATAGGTATCAATTAAGTCCATTTGGTCCAGAGTCTCATTGAAGTTCTGGATCTCCTTGCTGATTTTTTGTCCTGATGATCTGTCTAAGGTTGTGAGTGGTGCATTAAAGTTCCCAGTTATTATGGTGTTAGAGTCAATGTCTTTCTTTAGTTTTCCTAGAAGTTGCTTTATGAATGTTGGCGCACCTATGTTGGGTGCATATATGTTTAGGATAGATATTTCTTGTTGATGGAGTGAACCTTTTATCATTATGTAGTGGCCCTCTGTATCTTTTTTAATTTTTTATAGCTTAAATGGTATTTTGTCTGAAATTAGGATCACAACTCCTCCTTTCTTTTGTGTTCCATTCGCCTGAAAATTTGTTTCCCATCCTCTTACTTTGAGTCTGTGTATGTTCTTTCTAGTCAGATGGGTCTCTTGAAGGCAGTATATTGTTTCCTGGTGATATTTTATCCGTTTTCTCATTCTACGTCTTTTCAGTGGTGCGTTTAGTCCATTCACATTCAGACTAATTATTGATAGAGTTCGTCCCTAAAATGGAGTTCTTGTTGAGTTGTTCTTCCACTTGGTTTTTTCTTTTTTCTTTTTGTCTTTCTTTTGGTTTTGGGGTTGGTTCGTGTATATTTTATTCTTTTCCCTGTACTCTTGTGAAGAACGTTGTTCTTTTTTCCTTTTTCTTCTGTGTTTAGTACTTTCTTAAGTGTTTCATGTAGAGATGGTTTCGTGGCTGCAAAAGTTCTTAGGGATTGGATATCTGGGAAAGATTTTAATTCTCCCTCACTGATGAGCTTAGCTTGCCCGGATAGGTTATTCTTGGTTGAAATTGTTTATCTTTTAGACTTTGAGATAGGGCTCCAAGCTCTCTAGCCTGCAGGTTTCTGCAGATAATCTGCTGCTATTCTGAT
>NW_007249540.1:4461-6411 GCF_000164805.1 Carlito syrichta
TCAGCAGTATGCAGTCTTGGTCCCTAAATTTAAAAAGGGGGCATAAAGAAGAGGAAAATAATGGAGGAAGGGGCGGTAAATAGGGAGTTAGAAAGAGAGAAGTGCGAGAGGGAAAAAAGATATACATACCAACTATCAGGTGAGAATGAGACACAGGGCTGGGAAGAGGTGAAGAAAGACATGTAAGAAAGATTCCCTAAAGAGTACTGATAGCTACACAGAGACAGGACAATAAAATTGAGACACAGTGTAAGTCAGAAGGTAAACAACAAATGTGACCTAAACCAACAGTTACAATGATAAAATCATAAGTCAAGATAAGCGAAAGAGAGAAGTGTGAGAGGGATAACAGATATACATACCAGCTATCAGGTGGGAAAGAGTCACAGGGCCAGGAAGAAATGAAGAAAGACACATAAGAAAGATTCCCTAAGGAGTACTGATAGCTACAGAGACAGGTCAATAAAATCGAGAAACAGTGTAGATCAGAAGGTAAACAACAGACGTGAACTAAACTAACAGTTACAATGATAAAATCATAAGTCAAAATAAGTGAAAGAGAGAAGTGCGAGAGGGAAAACAGATATACATACCAACTCTCAGGTGAGAGAGAGACACAGGGCTGGGAAGAAGTGAAAAAAGACAGGTAAGAAAGATTCTCTAAAGAATACTGATAGCTACACAGAGACAGGCCAAAAAAATCAAGAAACAGTATAAGTCAGAAGGTAAACACCAAACGTAATCTAGACCAACAGTTTCAATGATAAAATCATAAGTCAAAATAAGCGATCAGACTAGAGTCACTTCTGTGATCTCCAATTTCAGGCTCTCCCTTTTGTTTTTCATTGCAGCATAGGGGTGGGGCTTTGTCTCCTGTTTTGCGCTGTTGCCTTAGGAACTGAGGTAAAGTTTGTTGATAGGTGGGCGGGGCAATGGAAGTCTCTGCCTGGAGAATAGCAAGGTAGTTTATCCAGATCTGTTTTTCTCCACTTGTCTGGGTCCCCCGGCTTGGGGTCTCGCACTGAGTGCCTCATCCTGGGTGGGCCCATAGTTCCAGAGTTCCAAAGCTCCAAAGGGCAGGCAGTGGGCGGCGAGAGTGGCTCTGGGCCCCCCACAGGATATTTCAGCCAGGAATGGGACCAGTGTCTCTGAGGGACAGGCGCCCAGAGCCTCCCTGTGTGACCGGCGGTGCCAGGTGCTGGGCTGGAGACAATGCAGCCGGGGAGAGGGCCGGAGGGATCAGGGACCCAAAACTTTCCCGCACCCTGCAATATCTGGCCTTAGGAAATGAGGTAAAATTTGTTGCTAGGTGGGCGGGGCAATGGAAGTCTCTGCCTAGAGAATGGCGAGGCAGTTTAAGGAGATCTGTTTTTCTCCGCTTGTCTGGGTCCTCTGGCTTGAGGTCTCACGCTGAGTGCCTCAGCCAGGGTGGACCCGGAGTTCCAGAGCTCCAAAGTTCCAAAGGGCAGGCTGTGGACAGCGAGAGTGGCACTGGGACCCTACAGAGTACTTCCGCCAGAAATGGGACCAGTGTCTCTGAAGGGTGAGTGCTCAGAGCCTCCCTGTGTGACTGGCGGTGCTAGGTGCCAGGCTGGAGACAATGCAGCCAGGGAGAGAGCTGGAGGGAGCAGGGACCCAAGACTTCCCCACGTGCTGCAATACCTGGCCTTAGGAAATGAGGTAAAGTTTGTTGATAGGTGGGCAGGGCAATGGAAGTCTCTGCCTGGAGAATGGTGAGGCAGTTTCAGCAGATCTGTTTTTCTCCACTTCCCTGGGTCCTCTGGCTTGGGGTCTCACACTGAGTGCCTCAGCCAGGGTGGACCTGGAGTTCCAGAGCTCCAAAGTTCCAAAGGGCAGGCTGTAAGCGGCGAGAGTGTCGCTGGGACCCTACAGAGTACTTCAGCCAAGAATGGGACCGGTGTCTCTGAATGGCGGGTGCCCAGAGCCTCC